>NC_080391.1:35350688-35510688 GCF_028751815.1 Salvia miltiorrhiza
AATTATATGCTAAATAAAATAAAGAAAGAATTAATAATATTAATACAATATCATTTTTTAAAAAGTGGCCATATTTTTTTAAAGAAAAAGAGAAAGAAAAAATTAATAGTTAGAGTCCAAGATATAGTGACCCAATGATAATATTAAACAAAATAAAATAAAAATAATATTAATACATATCATTTGCAAACAAAAGTGGCCATATTTTAAAAAAAGATAAAGAAAAAAACTAGTTAGAGTCCAAAATAAATGGACCGAAAAATATGTTAAATAAAATAGAAAAATAACAATATTGTTACATATCATTTTCACAAAAAAAAAGGTGGCCATATACCTAGTGCGTTTACTTCTAGGGCGTTTATTTACAAAGCTTAAATTAAGGAAGGTTTATTTTTTAATGATTAATCTTTATAGATAAATATAAAAAATACTAAATCTTTAAAAACTTTCCAATTTGAAAAAAACTAACGTATTGTTACATATCATTTACAAAAAAAAGGTGGCCATAATTTTAAGAAATAAATCAATAACTTTTCAAAATTATCAAAGTTAAAAAAAAAGAAAAAATCTGTAAAAACTTTCCAATATAAATTAAGGGTAATTTAGTCATGATCATAATTTATTTTAGGTAATAAAATTTTAAGGGTATTATGTGTGCACATATTATGTTCGTTTAGCATTATTGTTCTAGTTAACACTTAGAAAGGTTTAACGGCTTAAGTAAAAATCAAATAAATTCAAGGCAAGTACTCCAATAATAGAACTCAACAATCCCAACAAAATTTAGTATACCCTCGACAAAGCATTGCATTTCAACAACCAAAACCTGATTCAAATTCTATTTAGATAAAGAAGAAAGCAAAATCAGAATTCTTAGGCCTTATCAGCTTTAGCAGCTGTAGCAGCAGCTTGACCCCTGAGACGACCGGTTCTTCTGGCAGCAATAAGACCAACCTTTTGTCCAGGTGGTGCATCACGACGAACAGTGCTAGCATGACCAATGTGTTGATGGTTACCACCACCATGAGGATGCTCCACAGGGTTCATTGCAACACCACGAACCTTGGGCCATGAGTTCCTCTTCACTCTGAACTTATGATATGCATTTCCAGCCTTCAACATTGGTTTCTCAGTTCTACCACCTCCAGCAACCTGCCCAACCATGGCACGACAACCACTGGGCACAATCTTCTTTGCACCTGATGGGAGCTTAACCCTGCAGGAATAACAACTTTCTCAATCAACTGAATCTTGACAAGCACAAACAAGAAAACAAGCAATACCATAATAGAATATCAGATTTATAACAAATGAATAGAAAACAGGAACAATAATTCATTTATCATCAAACTTCAAATGTAGGTGAGGAACATGTTGGAAAGTATGAACTGCTCAATCTTATAGAACAAACAAGGTATTACAAATTCAATCCTAAACTTACATGATGAAGATATACGTACCAACCATCCCCCAATGATAAAAATTTATACAGTAAAACTAAAAGTTGAATATTACAACATATTATGCAAAGCCAACTAACTTGCTCACATCTCATGAAAGCCAAATACTAAAATGTTACTCAAACTGAAGACAGAATCACTTTTTATGAGAAATACACGAGCTACCCAAATCTATGATTGATGTGAAAAAAAGAAACAGAGACAATGGTGATTTTGTAATTTCCACATAAATTACTTAAAATTTACAGTAATCTCATACCTATGTATCCAATTAGAGCTAAAGCAATCAATAATAGCAACGTAAACATATAACAAAACAATAAAGGACATATGGAAATCTTCATAACAACGGATAGAATTGGACAACAAAGAATAAGAATGAAAAAAGAAACCATTTTGCATAGAACATCATACTCCTACTTCTCCATAATTGTGCCAAATTAAATCGAATTACTGAAGTAACAACATTTAAAAGTAAAGAATAGACGAGAAATTACCTTGTGGTTCCATTGTCTGGGTTGTGAGAGATGACAATCGCATAGTCTCCAGAAGCTCTAGCGAAAACGCCGCGATCTCCAACGTGATGCTCCACGTTGCAAACGACGGCACCTTCGGGAATGGATCTGAGGGGCAAGACGTTTCCGACGACGAGATTAGCCTTCTTCCCGCAGTAGACGAACTGGCCGGTGTACATACCCTCGGCGGCGACGAAGAGTTCCTTCTGGTGCTGGAAGCGGAAGGGGTGGCGGAAGGTGACGCGAGCGAGGGGAGCGCCGCGGCCGGGGTCGTGGATGATCTCGGTGACGACACCCTTGAGGTAGCCGTTACGTTCGCCGAAGTCGAGGGTGCGGAAGCGCGCCGGTCCCTTGCGGTGGTGGGTGTGGGATTTGAAGACGGAACCCGCTCCCTTACGCTGCGCTCTAATCACACGTCCCATTCTGCCGGCGTGCTCAGTGTGTGTGTGTGAAACAGGAGGAGGAGAGCGGCGGGAGGAGAAATGAAGGAAGAGAAGTGGTATAGATAGATATAGGGTTTTAGGGGAAGTTCTTCTCCGCTGAAATTAGGGTTTCCGCATGGATTGTTCTGAGATGGTCACACATGGGCCCGGCCCAATTTAGTATAAATGGGCTCATGCTAAATTTACACGAGTTTGTATCTCGTTCCATTTCCATAAACTGATACATTTTTCTTGCTTTCGATGAATATGAATATAAAAAATTATCAAAACCCTTTCGATATATTCAAAAGCTTCAATACATTTTAATAGATAATAAATTAGTCTATATTATTTTTATTTATTTAGGCTAACTCAGGCTGCTCCTAAAAAAAAAAATTCAATCATAACTAATACTTCATCCGTCTCATTATAAATGACTCAAAATTTTTCGGCACATGAATTAAAGAGAATGTGTAAATTGTTTAAAAATAGTGGAACCTACACTTTTTATAAGATTAAAATTTTTCATTTATGAAAATAAGCCACTTATAGTGGAACAGCCCAAAATAAAATACATGTCACTTTTAGTGAGACGGATGGAGTATAATAATAAAACTTTGTGAGGGAATATATTTGTTTCTACTATTAAATATGTGAATTAAAATATAATTTTAAGAGCATATACATATACACTAGCTTTAAAATTAGATTTTGCAAATATTATAAGCATTTGAATATATATATATATATATATATATATATATATAGAGAGAGAGAGAGAGAGAAAGAGAGAGAGAGAGAAAAGATCGATCAATAGAAAAATGCAAATGTAGGGAGAATGAAAAAACAATCTTGAATGTTTATTATGCAAGATCTGACGGACCACAAAATTTGAAATATTTGCATGTATTTAAATCAGAAAAGGTCAAATGAGTAAATCTATAATATTATGTAACCGATATTATCTAATTAATTCATTTAGCCGTATTTTATATTTGGCAAGATATAGTGTATCCCTAGAAATTAGTTTTTTTTTTTTTTTTTTTTGAAGTAGAACATAAGAACTTATATTAAGACAAATCATCAGAAACAATCGTCATAAGCCAAGTAGGGAACTCGCTCGTCCAACATACGGACGCATCACAAACTCTCGAATATTGAGCTAACCTATGGGCAGCCTGGTTAGCCTCTCTATTCACATGTTTAACACTGAGCAAGAAGTTCTGTCTAGCAACGTCGAGAATATCTTGCAAATCATCAGGTAAGCATCGTTTATCCTCGTCTTCATTCACCATTGCTTTTGCCGCAACAACCAAATCTGTATATATTTCCACTGGTGATAGCTCGTTTTCCACATACACCACTATGCCTTGGAGATTGGAAAATGTGCTCTCATCAAAGATATCTGACAAGAAAAGTATATATTCCAATTCATTCATGAGACAGATCTTCAGAGGATTCTAGAAAAGGGGCCATGGTCCATGAGTAGTATCCCACTAATACTACATCGCCTTTGCAAAAGGGAGTTCCCACTTAGAGTAGATTTGAACACCCTACCATTTAGGTCCAAATTCATGATCTACCTATAAGATACATCACATAAAGGATTGGGAAGTAATTAAGGCACTTTACTGAGAAACTCCTCCATTACGACACCACAAATTCTGCTATGATACGGCGACAATATATGCACATTCATGTGGTATCGATGTGACAATATCGTTGAAATGGGGCAAGAGCATTAAAAACCTAATGGATATTATTTTGTGGTTAGTTTTAAATATGAATGACTGCATATCTTTTGCTTTCTTTGTGGGTGGGTAGGACATTCTGAAAGGTTTTGTGAGAACCTCTTTTCACATGAGAGTACGGGAAATTAAAGAGAATATGGGTCTTGGCTGAAGGCAGATGACAAGCGCTCTCAACCGCTAACCGGTGAAAAATGGCTACGAGCATATGGAAACACTCAATTAGAAGAAGGAAAGTCACTGGCGGACGACAGAGATCGGGGGATAAGTAATATGTTTGGTTTTGGAAAGGCTAAGGAGATGTCAAATAACCCGCCTAACAAAAATCCCGCAAATCGTGGGGTTAATAATGTAACTAATGTGGATGAATCGGGGGAAATTATCAAAAATAGTAGCTTGCGGGATATGATTTGAGGGTATGTGATAAACATGCATTTTTACCTCTTGGTGTGTCATTTTTTATGCTTAGTTGTGAGGATTTTGTGTGTTTGATGGTCTATTTGAGCTTATATTCGTTTATGGTCAATAACTTGTTACTTGCTTGTGTTTGAACGAATTTTCAGAAATAATGAAGCAGAATTTGGAAGAATTGGCTGAAACACAAGTTGTAGTTCGTCTCGATAGGAGTTTGTGAGCGCAAACGGATCATAAATCGGAGTTCAAACGAGGGAGAACGAGCCAAAACAAAATCACTGCGCAAAGCTGTCAGGAGTTCTGTTTCGTCATGCGGGCCAGCCATGCGGCCGCGCGACGTGGCCGCGCGAGTCGCCGTATTTCCGCCCAAAATTCATTTTTTTTAGCGATTTTGGGTATTTTTGAGAGCTACAAGACCTAGGGCATATAAATACCATCCAATAACTTATTCCCCAATCACCTTTTATCACTTTCTATCATTTTTACTTTTCCTGAGAGCTGTGAAAGACGGAAGACGGAGCGAGAGCAAGAACTGAAGATTCTCAATTCTACTACGGCTTTTCTTGTGGATGTTTAATTGTTTTATTGATAATTGTATTCTAGTTCATATGTCTATGTGTGGCTAGAATCCATTTTGCCCAGGGTTTAGGGAGTAGACATGGTTTGAATTTCTGACTGTTTGATTCAATTAATTAAGACTGGTTTTCCTTTTTATGTTCTTGTTACAATTGTTTGCTTTATTGATTGGCCACCAATTTAGCATAATCATAGGTTTTAATTTGATATCGGGAGATGATAATTATTACCTGAACTAAGAACATAGAACACATATATTTAATTCTAAAGGGAATTGATATTTGTGAGGGCGTTAATCCTATGAGCTTTTAGGAGTTGCATGTTAGAAGTGCGATCCGGGGACGGTAGCCTTGCATGTAATCAACGGTTTGTATGCCACGGGAGTGGGTATGAACTAACTTAGAGATTGTCTTAGGAATCGTCTTATTAATTGAGTTGAACATATTAGTTAGGAGAATCTATTGAAACCTCTGCCTTGGGAAATCTTCTCTTTTCTGTTTCTCTGTTTCGCAGCTTGATTTGTTTTCTTTCCTGCTGTTTATTTATATTGTTCTTTACAACAAAAACTCTTAATTTCGTTTGTCCAGATAGAGGAATAATAATCTAGGATAGGCATTGATAATAATTAGTCTCTGTGGAATACGACCTTGCTTGCTACTGTAAACAATTGCACCCGTACACTTGCGGCGTGTTAATAAAATAGCGAACAGTATGTTACTTTCAGTAGTATGTACAAAGAAAATGACTTGGTTGCTCCGAGCAAGGAAAGAAAAATACGTAGGCGTGAGCATGTTGGAATGCTCTTACAGAAAGTGACAAGCAACACTCATTTTCTCGAATACGGGGCAGGTACTGATGGTTCTAACTTCTCTTTTATATCGGTAGGCTCCGGCTCCGGGGCCATTCGAGTACAATGATTGCTCTCAGTTGGAGCTGCATGGGGTTGGGCCATCCTCTTGCAATTTCTACTCTTCATGAGCTCGTGAGAGCTCATCGGCCGGATGTGGTTTACTTATTCAAGACGTTCACTCATAAAGCCAAAATTGAAGATGTCAGACAACATTTGGGTATTGAGTGTTGTTTTGCAGTAAATAGTATTGGATGAAGCAGAGGCATTTGTGTTATCTGGAGAAATCATGACCTCTTCTCGCTGTTGAGCTACTCCAATAATCATGTGGATATTAAAGTTTTTGGATCTGAAGCACTGGAAGTTGAGAGGTTTTTACGGCTTTCCTTAATGGAACAACATGCACAACACATGGACCCTATTAAGGAGCTTGAGCCGTACCAGCTCACTTCATTGGGCAGTGATTGGGGACTTTAATGATATGCTACATTGGAGCGAAGAATTGTTTTTAGTCTAGTCTTCCCCCATATATATATGTACTCCCATCGTCCAATAATAACATCCTAAATTTTCTTTTTGGGCGTCCCATTTATAATGTCTCAACTAAAAAAAAGAAATAATTTACTTTATCTATTCTCTCTATCTCTCTCTTCAGTTACTCTTTCTTACTTTTTCATTATTCTCTCTTTCTCTCTCCTCATCTATTTGATCTCTCTCTTACTTCATCTACATTTTCTTAATTTACGTGCCCTATTTTTTTGCGATACTATCATTGGGATGAAAGAAGTATATATATATATATATATATATATATATATATATATATATATTATTCCATTCGTCTCATTAATAATGTCTCATTACTTTTGGGCACAAAAATTAAGAAATGTATAGAGTATCAAATGAGCTGATGAAAGATATTAAGGATTATTTTAAGTGAGTTGGTGTATAATGTCAGCTGAGCCCACTATTAATAATACTTTAATAGGTAATGTTTTTTACTAAAAATAGTATGAGATATTATTAGTGGGACGTCTCAATATAGTAATTAGAACATTACTAATGGGACGGAGGGAGTACATGTTAGTCCTTTTTTTTAATTTTGATTTTATTTATATAATTTTAGTTTTTAATAGTATTATTTCACTTTAAATTTGATAATAATTTTTTAGCAGAATACTTGTGTCACACAAAGTTAATTTAAATATATGCATAATAATTATTACAAATAAGTTATATATTTTCTTTACACGAAAAAGTACTAAATGAGAAAGAATATGATTATAATAAATTGATTTATAATGGACACTCTGCTATCACAATTATTTTCATAAAACTTAACATATATATATGATAATAGATTATCATTTTGCTGATTTTATTTAGAACGATTTTTTATGATGAATTATGAATATAAATGACACTCGTTGCACCGGAGAAATGCTAGTTAATTATGAAAGGTCTTCAAATTATAATATCTTATATTCCCTCCATCCACTATAAGTGTGGTGTGAATGAGAGAGCACGAGTTTTAAAAAAATATTGAGAAATTTGTATAAAATGAATAAATGATCTTTTCGAATTATTTGTTAAATAATAAATAAATAGATTTTTTGTAAATATAGTGTGTGAATTGGGGTAAAGTATAAGTGTATATATTCTAAAATAACCAGATCACGCTTATTATGGATAAATAAAAATAATCAAAAAATCATATTTTTCGTAGACGGAGAGAGTAATTAAGAAGAAAAATCCAATCGACACTTATTACTCGATCTATGCACACGAGCTAGCTATACTATGGAGAATACTAGTCCGAGCCGCTGCCACAACAGCATGACCTTTGAATATACGTTAAATCTACATTTTGTCGTTGGTCGGTCGAATCTGATAAAAATAATGAGCATTATTACAAAAGCACTCCAATTTTAATCGGTTTCCTATTCGGTTGAGGCTAATTCTTAAAACGTGTAAGCAAACGGCAGAGATTGCTTCAGAGGCTGCCAACGGAAAAGCACATCACACTACGCCTTTTTGACAGCGACAAACCGGAGTCGTTTGTTTCTCTCCAATTTTCGTGGCTTCAAAACAATTTCTTGTTTCATCAAATATCCAACCTCACTTAACCCACTACGCCACAACCATTTTTTAAATTTTTTACACGCAATTATTTATATAAACCAATACCAAAACTTCAAATGCATAATTAATTAAGGAGCTAGCTTAGCCACATGTAATTTGTGCATGATAAGAAAATGGCAGCTATCTTGACTTTGTTTTTGTCTGTGCTGGCATTCTTTGTTGTGGTGTCCCAGTCCATTAGCAGAGATGATTTTCCACATGGTTTCATTTTTGGAACTGCTTCTTCAGCTTACCAGGTTCAGTATATATATACGTATATGTATATGTATTTCTTGTGTGTGTATTTGTGCGTGTGATTGGATATATTTGGTGATGTTCATTAGTTTGAAGGAGCTGCGAATGAAGGAAATAAAGGACAGAGCATATGGGATACCTTCACTAGGAAACCAGGTTGGTAAATGGTCATCTTTCTCTCTGATCAAACACACGAATTCTGCAAATTTAAGTTAAAAAAAATATTAATATTCTGCCATTACAAAAAATAGGAAGAATATTGGATTTCAGCAATGCAGACACCGCGGTTGATCAATATCATCGGTTCAAGGTGGATTTTTCATGAAAATGCATTTTCCGAATTTTAAGTAACATTTTATCTTTTTAAGTTATTTTTTATTTTTTTAATCTGTGGATGCTTCATGATCTTTAAATAATCGGTTTATTGGATAGAAGCAGCAAACCGGTGATGAAAGGAATCTTTGATTTTGATGAGTCTTAAGATAAAGTATGCAGGTGGATAAGAATGCCAACGCTCTAAACTTAAAGAAAATATTATATCTCTTTCTAGTAAAACAAGATAAAAAGTGTAGCAGAAGAAATAAATTTTTTTATTAAGAATATATTCAATATACTAATTTGGTGAATTAGTGAATTAAGGGATTGAGATTCCGTCTGAAATAAAAATTAAATATAATTCATAATATTATAATAGATTTTATTTTTATAAAAAATATTATTAAAATACAATCTCCGTCCACAATAAGTATGAAGTGGATGGAAGGATACTGATTTTAAAATAATATTGAGAGGTGTGTATAAAGTAGAGAAAGAGTTCTACTAGAGTTGATTTATTAGATAATTAATAAATAATTTACGAGATGATATTTTTATAATTACTGTATGTGAATATGGATAAAAATTATAAGGGTGCATGTCCTAAAATAGAAGATCACATTTATTGTGAACGGATGAAAAAGACAAAAATATCATATTTATTGTGAATGAAGAAAATAATAGATATAAGAATGGTATATAGTGACACACATAAAATTGTGGCACATCATATCTCAACCCGAATATAAGGATCTTGAATTGGGTAGCTGAAATATGCGTCCACCTCGTATATGACAGAGTGACATAGACTTGATGGCGGATCTGGGAATGGATGCTTATAGATTCTCCATATCTTGGTCAAGAATCTTGCCCAGTAAGATTTAGCCTCAAAATTATTTTTGGTAGCAAAAATCATTAGTTTCCCACCTCACTATGTGTTAGTATGTGAAAATCTACAGATGGAACAGGTGAACCAAATCCCCATGGGATAGCTTACTACAATAATCTCATCGATTCATTAATAGAAAAAGGTCCGTTCGATTAAGTAAATTTAATTACATAGTTAGCAAATAATTAAAGTTCAATCTAGTACAATTTTTGTTGTAATTATTAAGGCATACAACCTTACGCAACTTTGTACCACTGGGATCTTCCACAAATGCTAGAAGATGCATATGGAGGACTGCTCAGCAATCAAGTAGTGTATGTCCTTCATCCCACCAAATTAATCTCTTTTTAATTTTTATACAGAATTAGAAATTTCATTTTATTTTTCTTTGAAAAACAGGATTTATATGCATTTCTTAAATTTTGCCCTTATTTACTATCTACACACATTATTTTCACACTGCGAGTAATGTCATTTTAATAAAGAAAATTTTAATATAATTCCAATTTTAAGAAAGTGAGCTATATTTTAGGACATCCCCACAGGAACGAGGGAGTAATTTGGTGGGAAGATAAAGTATATATGTGTGATGAAATAGTTGTCAAATCATAATTAATGGTATTGATTAATGCATACTTAATTTGTGCAGACATGATTTTGAGAAGTATGCATATGTCTGTTTCAAAGCATTTGGTGATAGAGTGAAGCATTGGATGACATTCAATGAGCCCCATGGTATTGCAATACAAGGTTATGACTTTGGTGTTCAAGCACCAGGAAGATGCTCCATTCTCGGACATCTAATCTGCAAAGCAGGAAAATCTTCTGTCGAACCTTACGTTGTAGCACATAATGTTCTGCTGTCTCACGCTGCTGCTTATCGCACCTATCACAACAATTTCAAGGTACTTCCACATACATCATGAATAGGGTATAACTTTTTAATATTGAATCAAAATACATTTCACAAATTTTTGAAAATGATATTATCATACTAATTTTCAGAAGCAAAATAATGAAGTTGAAAATCAAATAATGAGAAAAATTTCATCTAATCAGACAAATACATTATTTTCAAGTCAGTTTCTTTAGGATTTCAAGTTATTTTTAGGCCGATCCTATCGAATTACGAGCTATTCGAACTATAATGCTATTCGAACTATAATTTTATCAGGTTGAAAATTTTCAACCTTAATCCTCTCAATTGGCAGGCTAATCAGACCCGTTCACAGATTTTGGGTTGAATGGACATCCCTAATTATTAATATGTAAGGGATAATAGCCTCTTAATCACCAAATATTGCACAAATCCCAGTTTTCTTAAAAACTCTCTGTAAATTACTAGTATGCTTTTTTTATTTTTTAAGATTTTCCTATTGAGATCGATTTTCCTCCAAATTAGATCCCCATGAATTTGATGCCAGATATGGCATGCCTGGTAAACCGATATATCAGTTGAAAAATCAAAAGCAATTAAAAGTAGAATAATTTAAAGACAATCTTTTTATGTTGTATAAAATTAGATTTTGGCCAAAATTGAGTAATAATATTATTATCCGTATAAATAAATAGGTTTTGGAGCATAAGCATATGTGATTACTTGGTCCACAGAAAATCCAGAAAGGCGTGGTGGGGATAGTATTGGATGCAAAGTGGTACGAGCCAATATCCCAGAGTGAAGAAGATGTGGAAGCTTCGCAGAGAGCCTTAGATTTCGGACTTGGATGGTAAATATTAGTATATTTTACGTACTTAATTTTGAGATGAAAGAAAAAAGTATTAAAATGAAGTTGGGAAATGTGAAATCAGGTTCCTTGATCCACTTGTAGTTGGGAAATACCCTGTTTCAATGCAGAAGTTGGTGGGTGAAAGGCTCCCTGAAATAGGAGCCGATGTGTCCGAATTCCTTAGGGGGAGCCTTGATTTCATCGGTATAAATCACTACACCACATTATATGTGCGCAATGATAGGATGCGACTTGCTAACCTCATTCTGCACGATGCCTCAACTGACTCTGCTGTTATTACCACTCGTAAGATTTTCTTTTCTTTCTTTTTAAACTCGTCGATCAACGCACCAACTAATGTTATTCCCTCAATCATTCGTTCAGATTCAAAGCATGGAGTTCAAATAGGAGACAGAGTAAGACTTCATCGGAAACCTTTGATATATTAGCTAGGTTTCATAATACAAAGACTATTTCTAAGATTAGCTTATCAAATAAGTTCAAAATTAATCCATCCATCCAAGTAAATAGTAGATTGACATATGATGGTATCATACATCTAAGGTACTCAAAGTAAAGAAACAATAGGGCCGAATGACCCTATTCAACATATAACATCAAATTTTGTCCACCATTTGAAAAAACATAAATTTTGGCCATTTTTTGTATGCCATGACTATTCTACCCTTCTCTCTCTTTCCTCTCTCTTTCTCATCTCCCTCTCTCTCTTTCCAGCGGCTGCGCTCTCTTCTCTCTCTTTGTCATCTCCCTCTCTCTCTCCAGCGGCTGCGCGGCAGGGGCGCCGAGCAGAAGTCACCGGAGCTCTCGTGGCTTGGGCAGAATTCGTCGGAGTAGAGGATGAGGCGGCAGCGGTGGAGGAGATCCGGTCCTCTGAAATCGGCGGCGTGGAGGAGGGACTGGTCAGGTGGCGGAGGATGAGCCGGCGGCGGCGGCAGATCTGATCTGATGAGGCGGCGGTGGATCTGATCTGATTGTTGCGCCGCCTCCTCCATCAGCAGATCTGATCTCCGCCTCCTTCCATTTCAGCCATCGACAGATTTGATCTGATCTGATCTGTGCTGCACGTATGGCACTAATAGTACCATAAGTGCACACTTTCCCCTAGGGTTTAGATATTCCATTTAGGGTTTAGATTATCCATTTGAGGTTTAGACGTTCCATTTAGGGTTTAAATGATGTTGTTGTTTCTGTATTTGTGCTGCACGTATGGCACTTATGACACTATTAGTGCCATAAGTGCCCAAATGACATTTTACTTAGTTTTATTTTGAATTTCCGTTGACACTTATGACACTATTAGTGCCATAAGTGCCAAAATGACTATTTTACTTGGTTTTATTTTGGATTTCCGTTGGCACTTTTGGCACTATTGCCAACGGAAATCCAAAATAAAACCAAAGTAAAATCTTGGCACTTATGACACTAATAGTGCCATAAGTGCCTAACCCGACTCGGCACGCGACCCGTGTGCCTGATCCTACCCGGTCCACCTCATTAAGGGTAAAAACGTCCAAATCAATAAAAGTGGCCAAATTTTGTGTTTTTTCTATGTGTGGCCATAAATTATTTTTTATGCTTCATTTTGGCTACTTCAAAATTATACTCCAAAGTAAATATTATCCGGATTGTATAAAATCTCTAACGTGTGAGCTATATATATGTACAAGTTATTTATTTATGATTTTCCTTTTTTCAGGCAGCGTCGAGTTGGCTATACATCGTTCCCTGGGGTATCCGTAGTCTGGCAAACTACATCAAAGACAAATATGGGAATCCACCAGTGATAATAACTGAAAATGGTAATTAAAAAAGCACCATATATATGCCAGTATATATTTATTGAGACAATGATGCATCTTATCTTATGATTTGGCAGGAATGGATGATCCTAATAGATCTCTAGTCAAGGCTTTACAAGATGATAAGAGAATAAATTATCACAGGGACTATCTCTCAAACCTCTCTGCTGCAATAAGGTACTAAATATAACAGCTTGACTAATTATCATATAATATTGCAAAGTATTTGAGGTGAAATTGATGCAGGCAAGATAAGTGTGACATACGAGGTTACTTTGTGTGGTCGTTGCTGGATAATTGGGAATGGAACATGGGATACACAAAGAGGTTTGGGCTTTACTACGTGGACTTCAAGAACAACCTCACAAGGATTCCCAAGTCATCTGTCAACTGGTTCAAGAACATGCTCACATCACCAACACACCACGCTGCGTTTTGACTCATCCTATTTATACACCACGTCTATTTCTATCTAATATACAACCACATTTATTAACCTATATTCTTATTGTTGTATAATTGATTGGTATATGAGTCATTCCTTCTGTCCGATTGTATTATGTACGTAATGTAAATTTTGTTGTTTTTTATTTTCTTTAATATTTGAGACAGAGTTTGTAGTCAATCTTCTGTATTGGAAACTGAGAATGATTACATTTGCAAGTTAAAGAGAGTGCGTTGTGGTAATTGCTATTAATAAACTTGAGCTGAAGAATATCAACTCATATAATAACTCTCATTCTAACTAACTAAGAGGGTGTTTGGATGAGCTTATAAGCTCTTTCAAAGTGTTTGGTAAAATAAGTTCCTAAAGAGCTTATAAGTCGTAAATTTAAGCTCTAAGAGCTTATAAGCTCCCAAAACAATAAGTTCCTCTGCCCCAACTTATTTTCTCATTTTTTTACACGCAATACTCATTTTACAAAAATAACTCAACTATGATTATTTATTTTCATCATATATCGTTCTAATTTCATTTTTCTTCAATTTTCTCTCTCTAACAAAGATTTTCCCTCACTAACTAAAAATTCTCCCTCTAACTTATAAGCTCAATTAACCAAATACTTTGACAATTTATAAGCTCTTAAAAAATTATATCTTATAAGCTCTTGAAACATCTTATAAGCTCCAAGAGCTTATAAGCTCTTTAAAATAAATTTAGCCAAAAACCATCTAACTAATTTTGATGAAAGCTGGCTTCTTTTGCTTTCTTAATTCTAACTAACTAGCTAGCTAGTATTGTATATTAGTATTGAACGTATTGCACCCATGCTATATAGGGTATCAATATATAATACGATTAAGGATTCCTGCGCTCTCCTTAATCCGAGGTCCTACGTGGCATATCTAAGAACTCAACATTTAAAATCCCTACAATTCTAGAGCTTCTAAGTTCTAGCTTAATATCATTCATCCTATGTGGCAAAATAATTCCACATGTAATATTTTGTTTAAAATCATGTAACTTTATTTTCATTTTACATTTAATATCCTTAATTTCTCTACCTCCATTCAGGGTTGTAAATGAATCAAATATTTTTGTTCGATTCGAGATTCGATTCGAAATTATTCGATTCGTATTCGATAACAAATATTCGATTCGATTATTATTCAAATACGAATACGAAATTATGATATTCGATTCGATATATATATAATATAATATCATATCATATTTTAATTATAATTTTATAATATCTAACATCTAATTGTAACACGCATTTCAAAAAAAAATTCTAATTCTACCGTGTATATATATACACTATATATATAGGATATTATATTTTAATTATAATTTTTGTAACATCTAACTTTTTAACCCTTCTTAACAAAAAGTAAAAAGAATTATAACCCTAATTCTAATTTCTAACTAAGGCGCTGCGCCGCTCCTTCAGTTTGAAATCTGGAAAAAAAATCCTCTCTTTCTTCTCCACGGACGCTGCGCCTGCAGGATGCATCGGTCCGTCTTCTCCGCTGCGGGCTGCCCGTCGCCACTCGCCGGCAGCTAACGTCGCTCGTCTCCAGTCGCCAGCACCCCGCCACGGCGTCGCCTCTCATCCATCTGTCGTTTGCTGCTGTCGTATACTAGCAGGTTAGTATGTGATGTCTGTTTGAGAAATCTCCCCTTCCCTCTCCTCTGCAGCGCCGCTACTTCATTTTTTGAGTTATTACAAGAACACAGATGTTACATATTGCTGAATGTGATTTCTGTTTAAGAAATCTAGTGTTTTATGAAATCTAATAGCTGCATTGTTGAATGTGATGTATGTTGTAGTATACTTTTAATTCTTGGTAGCATATTTGACAGATGCCTTGCTATAGTTATTGGGCAGATCCATATTTGTGGAGCAGATTGGGTTCGTCATCTTCATGGAGTCAAGAAGCCTATTATGTCTCATGCAAGTCCAATTTATTTGAAGTATTTGTTTGTTTTCATAAAATTGTGTTTTAATTATTTTATTACTTTTTGTAGGAGAAAGAAGAACCTTTCCATGTGATGTTGAAGTCCACTTAGTTTACAAGTTTGGTGGAAGATTGGAGGTTTGACAATTGTTTTATTGAAGTGTTGTTTTGATGAATTTGAAACCTATCTTTATTTTATGTATTGCAAACTTTTGAATGTTATGATGTGTATTGAGAATTTAAATGGTGGAATCATCAAATGAGCTTTTTTTTATGTGTGTCTTTATTAGGTAGATGTATTGAAATATATCATTATATTTTTTAGAATGTTATTTCACATATTTTTTCTCTAAAATTTTGAATCGAATAGTTTCGAATCAAATAGAAGAGAAAACGAACCGAATATTCGAATTTTTTAATTTATAGTAATTTCATAAAACGAATCGAATACACGAATCGAAGCGAATAATTTCAAAATTAATTCGAATCGAACATCGAATCGCATTTTCTATTCGAAACCTAAACGAATACCAAATCGAATATACGAATTATTTCACGAATACGAATCGAATATTGAGATATTCGTCAGTATTCGATTCGGTTACAACCTCCATTCGATCTCAAATATGAAAACCATGACCACGAACCATTCGTTGTTCATCGCTCTCACCACCAGAAATCTGCAACTCTCACCGCCACCGGCGCCTTCGCCGCCGCCGCCATCTGCCCTCCACTTCCCCCCTCCCCGCAATTTCGCGATCTGCCACCTCCTTTCAAATAAATCTGAAAAATCATGACTGATTTATGCTTAATTGTTCTAATTTTAGGGGTTTGCATGTGCATATTTTAAGTTAAATATTCTGGAAATTGGTGCGTTTTATGATTTGTTTTATGCTTTGCAGGAGATTTAGGTTTTATAGCTGGAAGAGTGTAATTTTGGAGATTTTGGGTTAGAATGGTGTTTTTAGGCGTACTCTGATGTGCAGAGCTGAAAGCCCGCTGCAGAGCTGAAAAGCCCGCTCCAGAGTAGAAAAACCTGCTGCAGAGAAGAGCAAAGAAGCTCGCCAGAGCAGAGCTGCGAGGATAGCTCTGTAGCAGAGCAGAGCTGAAGTCTCCAGAGCTGAACTTCCCTAGCAGAGCTGAAATCTCCAGAGCAGAACAAACTTGTCAGAGCAGAGCTAAATCAGCAGAGCTAACTCGACAGAGCTGACTTACGCGCCAGAGTAAACATGACAGAGCAAAGCTGAAGATCGGCAGAGCTGAACATTGCAGAGTTGAACATTGCAGAGCTGACTTTCAGCTCTGCACTATTCGCCAGAGTTCGCTATTTACAGAGCTGACTTTTAGCTCTGAGCTATACAGAGCGCGATAACTACAGAGCTGACTTTTAGCTCTGCACTATGCCTTTGCAGAGCCGAGTTTCCAGAGTTAGCCGATTTTTTGCCAGAGTTGAGATAACTTGCAAAGCACGCTGACAGCTGGATGACCTTTGGATGCACGTTTCTATTACCTTAAGAGTCCAGTTTTGAAGCCAAGTTTGATGCTAATTAGGGTTGAAAGAAGTCTATAAAAGGAGGTTTGAACGTGAAGAAGAGAGAATCCCTTGCCCCGGCACTTAGTTACAATAATCAATCCTTTACCCTAATTTTGAGTTTCCGCTAGGCAGCCAAAGTTAGGTTTACATGCTTTCTTAGTCTTAGGTTCGATTCCTGTTCTTAGTTAGTTTATTTTAGTTCTTTCAATTCATGTTTTAGATTAGTTCTTCGTTTAGAGTTGTAATTACGTGACAGATTAGTTCTCGAGACGTTTTACGGTATTGTAGTGGATAAAATCCGACTGACCAGAGGTCAGCGAAATCCTCGCCAGAGGAATCAGCGAATCCTCTGCTCAGGGCGACTTCCCTGCTCGCCGCGAATTCTCTGCTCGGGGCGACTTCCCTGCTCGCCTCGATTCCTCTGCTCAGGGCGACTTCCCTGCTCGCCGCGATTCCTCTGCTCGGGGCGATTTCCCTGCTCGCCGCAATTCCTCTGCTCGGGGCAACTTCCCTGCTCGCCGCGATTCCTCTGGCGCCTCGCCAGAGGAATCAGTAAAGTCCTCGCCAGAGGAATCAGCGAAACCCTCGCCAGAGGAATCAGCGAAGTCCTCGCCAGAGGAGTCAACGATCCCTCTGCTCTGGCAGTGGAATGATTTCTCTGCTCTGGCAGAGGCGCGATCCATCCGCTCTGGCAGTGGCATGATTTCTCTGCTCTGGCAGAGGAGCGATCCCTCTGCTCTGGCAGCAGCACCATAGTAAACATCTCGACACGAAAGCATACAAACTGGATTACAAGCTTACGAAAACCTAGTCAAACATGGGTGACTAGGTCAAACGAAAGTCGCGGAAGATCATTTCCTAAAAAATCGGAACCGCTAGGGTTTCAAAGAACATTCCAACAAACCCTAACCCTAGTCGCCTCCTTGCAGGCCCATAACCTATATATACTACTTCATTAACACAATGAAGGGGACGCTGTCATTAACATTCATACTGATACTTACGATCATTCGCATTTCAATACATTCTCTAGCACTATTCTGCCTCCACGCTACCAGCCTTAGGTTTTTCGGTAATCAGATCAACCGGGACGACCCAACGGCCCTCGTTCATTGCTCAATCGGCTTCAACTCCGTCGACCAAATCGATCCGATTCACTATTTCATTTACTTTTAATTGCTTTCAATACGATTTTTATTACTATTGTTTACTGACTTGAGCGTCGGAGGCCCTTCCATCGACACCCCCACCGGTGCTCTTCGGAGGGCTCTAACGTTACTTGTGGTCTCAGGTTGCTAGTGCCCGTCGATCCTGACGTGACTGACGTCACTCCCGTGATTGTTGGATTCATCCCCCACAATTTGGCGCCCACCGTGGGGCCCTAGCAATTGAAAGCTACACCATGAGTGCTCCGAACGACGCTCACGACCCGAAGAACGCCTCAGACCAGTTGGGTTCAACCCAATCGGAACTACTAGCCCAGGTGGAGATGAACGCGAAGCTCAATGCTTTGATAGACCAGATGGCCCAGGAAAAAGAGAGTAGGCTGATGTTGGAGAAGCAAAACCTAGAGTTGCTAGCCCGACTGAACACTCTCACCCAGATCCAAACTCCTCCGCCAATTCGAACACACCATCTGGACCGGTTCCGAGTCCCCGTCAATTCCATGGTGGACATCGAGGACATCCCTCTCAACCCTCACGGAATTGAGATCATCCCAGATGATCCATCATCTTCGGTAAGAAACACTGGATCTGAGGTAATTCATCCTAACACGGGTGTTACTCTTGTGACTGCAGGTGAAACACAAGTCCTAGGTCAGACACCTGGGGTACCTAAGACAACTGGAACATCCGGGACGGCCGGGATGACCGGGACAGCCGGGACAACCATAATGGGAACCCTAACCCAGATCAACTCAATGTCAGGAGAGGTGGGTCGATCTCTTCCTACAGGTCAGACCGACACTACCCAGGTGCAAATAGTACCACCAGGGCAACTGGAAGGAGATCACTTGCGCAACACCCTGACGGGTCAGCCGGACGGAATCTCAAGGCAAACGATTACAGATGGTCAAGATAACAATGCGTCCGATCAACCATTCCGTATCAACTCAAGCAAACAAGGCACGACCAGTACCCATCCGAACATGGACCCGGCCCTGGCCATAAGATTGGCCGAAATGAAGGCATTGATCCAGCGAATTCCTGGTGTCCCGGCACCTATCCATAAGAGCTCGGAGAACTGCTATGCCGACTCCCCCTTTGTGGATGAGATTGCCTTGGTGGAGATGCCCATCAAGTTTAGCTTCCCGAGCATGCAAATGTTCGACGGCACGACGGATCCGACCGACCATATCGCTCAGTACAAGCAAAGGATGTTCACTGCCGCGATTCCTCATGAATTGAGGTAGGCCTGCATGTGTAAGGGGTTCGGTTCTAGTCTGACAGGACCGGCCCTCCAGTGGTACACTAACCTTCCAAATTATTCTATTTCAAGTTTTGCTCAACTAACAGATATATTTGTGCAGCAATACGCTAGTAGCAGGAAACTTAAAAAGATATCGGAGGATCTTTATGCTGTGGTGCAACAGCATGGCGAGTCTCTCCAGGACTACATCAGCCGATTCAACAAAGAGAAGGTGTCCATCACCAATTGCAACACCCAAACGGCGGTCACCGCCTTCCGAAAGGGTCTTCTGCCCGACTCAGACCTCTACAAAGATCTCACCAAATACCCTTGTAGAACAATGGAGGACGTCCTTTTCAAGGCATGGGCACAAATCAAGTGGGAAGAAGATCAATACAGTCACCACCGATCTTCACCAAGCAGAAACAATAGAAGAGACTCCAGGGTGGATAGGAGGACGAGCGATAGGCGGTCTGAACCTTACCCACCTCCACGACAAGAGTACAGAAGGAGAGAGTATGACCAACCTTACGAAAAGCGACCACGAGAAAGAGCCAAGATACCAGAATACAACTTATCTATCTCGCCGACCGAGGCGGTCTCAGCTCTCAGGAATCTAGGCAACAAGGTCAAATGGCCGGAAAAGATGAGGGCACCAGCCGACCAGATAGATAGATCCAAGTGGTGCGAGTTCCATGCCGACCATGGACATCGAACAGAGGACTGCATCGCCCTCAGATTGGAAGTGGCCCACCTACTAAATCAAGGCCACCTCACCGATTACCTAACCGAAAAGGGCAAGCTTACCCTACAACAAGGAAGGGAAAGACAAGAGAAACACAGAGACGACAGCCCACCAGACCCGCCACACCATGAGAGAACTGTGAACGTGATATCCGGAGGCTCCAAAGTCAGCGGAATCACCCACTCAGCCACCAAGAGACACGCCAGATAGGCTAGATCAAGCAAATCAGGGGCTCCGCCTTCCGGCAAAGCTGGACCAACGGATCCGACCCTAACAATCAGCTTTGCAACATCCGAATCAGACAAGCTTCTACACCCCATCATGATGCTTTAGTTATTTCCATTTATATTGCTAACTGTTTAACAAAGCGCGTGCTAATAGACAATGGTAGCTCTGCCAATATCTTGTTTTGCAGTGCATACAGGGAGATGGGTTTGGACGAGTCCAAACTAATCAAGAAAGCGGCCGTACTCGTTGGCTTCAGTGGCGAGAGTACGACTACTGTAGGGAAGATCGATCTTCCCGTCTACGCAGATGGAGTCAATCTTTCCACTAGGTTCCTCGTGGTAGACGCCCCGTCAGCATACAACGTTATCCTGGGCCGTCCATGGATCCACGAAATGGAAGCAGTACCATCCACCTATCATCAAGTCATACGATTCCCAACCAAGTGGGGAGTTAAGGAGATCAAGGGAGAGCAGAAGGACTCCAGGGCGTGCTACCAAACCACTATGAAAGCGAAAAGCCCGTCTTTATAGCAATTACAGCAAGAAGCTCCGTCCCATTCAAAGCACATGGGAGAACAGGAACACCCAAATCATACCCCGCAGTGCACTCAAGACATGAGTCAACACACGGAGCTGCAGAGAAATCGAAATCTGCGGAGCAGAGAAGTCGAAGTCTGCAGAACAGAGAAATCAAAATCTGCAGAGCAGAGGAGTCGAAGCTGCCAGAGCAGCGAAATCGACAAAGGCCAGAGCAGCGAAGTCGACGAGCTGCCAGAACAGAGGAGTCGAAGCTGCCAGAGCAGCGAAATCGACAAAGGCCAGAGCAGCGAAATCGACAAAGGCCAGAGCAGCGAAGTCGACGAGCTGCCAGAACAGAGGAGTCGAAGCTGCCAGAGCAGCGAAATCGACAAAGGCCAGTGCAGCGGAGTCACCGAGGTGCCAGAGAGAAAGTCGAAATGTATGAGGTGCCAGACGGAGCACTGTAATCGAGCTGCACAAACGAAGAGACCACGCAGCCTGATCGAGGAGGAGACGGTGGAGATAGATGAAATTCAAATTAATGCGAGCTTTCCAGACCACAAAGTTCGGATTGGAGCACAACTCGAACCAGAGCTCAGAGAGAAGCTTATCAATTTCCTATCTGATTACTATGATTGTTTCGCTTGGTCCCACGAGGACATGACAGGGATTGACCCTAGTATTATTGTTCACAGGTTATAGGTCACCCCAGGCTACCCACCGAGGAAACAGAAACGTAGAAAGTTTTCACTAGAGAGAAACCAAGTAGTGAATGATGAAGTCACGAAGCTCCTCAAGAATGGACTCATTCGAGAAATCCACTATCCCGAATGGCTCGCAAACGTGGTGGTGGTCAAGAAAAAGAACGACAAATGGCGGGTCTGCATCGACTTCACGGACCTCAATAAGGCATGCCCGAAAGACTCGTTCCCACTTCCACACATCGACATGCTAGTGGACGCGACAGCAGGACATGAATTGATGAGTTTCATGGACGCATACTCGGGATACCATCAAATCCGGATACACCCTGATGATGAGGAGAAGACGGCCTTCATGACCAGCGTAGCGCTATTTTGCTACAAATATATGCCATTTGGATTGAAGAATGCAGGAGCAACATATCAACGCCTGGTCAATCGGATGTTTGCAAGCTTGCTGGGCCAAACAATGGAAGTCTACATCGATGACATGTTGGTCAAGTCCATCCACGCAAGGGACCACATTGATCATTTGAGGGAGACATTTGAGATTCTTAGAAAATACAATATGAAGCTAAATCCTACTAAATGTTCCTTTGGTGTCAATGCAGGAAAGTTCCTAGGTTACATGGTCACCCAGCGGGGAATAGAGGCAAACCCGGCTCAAATCGAGTCAATCCAGGGAATCCCTTCCCCCACCTGCATGAAAGACGTCCAAAAACTAGCGGGGAGAATAGCCGCTTTAAGCCGCTTTATTTCAAGATCGTCCGAAAAATGCCACCTCTTCTTCAACACTTTGAGGAAATCAAAAACGTTCGAGTGGACTGAGGAGTGCGAGGAAGCCCTAAAGCAACTCAAGCAGTACTTGACTAGCCCGCCACTACCAAAGAATCACGAGACACTGTTGGTGTATCTGGCCGTCTCTGATACAGCCGTCAGCGCCGTGTTGGTCAGAGAGGAAGAGAGAAAGCAGTCACCAATCTACTACGTGAGCAAGTCACTACTTGATGCAGAGACCCGATACAGCCAGCTAGAGAAGCTGGCCCTCGCACTGGTCCACGCAGCGAAAAAGTTACGTCCATACTTCCAATGTCATCCGATCGTAGTCGCCACGACGTACCCCCTAAAGGCCATACTCCATAAGCCGGAACTATCCGGCCGATTGACAAAGTGGGCAGTGGAATTGAGTGAATACGACATCACATATAAACCACGGACCGCACTTAAATCTCAGGTATTAGCCGATTTTGTTGTCGACTTTGCACCTAACCTTACTATACAGGCCGACAAAGAGTTATGCTGTCTGACGGAAGAACCAGACCAAACTGGAACTTGGAAACTATATGTTGATGGATCTAGCAACGTACGAGGGAGCGGACTTGGAATCGTCCTCTCATCACCACGGGGAGACAACATTGAGCGGTCAATCCGATGTGATTTCAAAACAACCAACAATGAGGCTGAGTATGAAGCCATGATAGCCGGACTCGGACTAGCTAAGGAAATTGGGGTAAAACGCATTAACGTATTTAGTGACTCTCAACTTGTAGTTAATCAGATGCAGGGTACATTTCAAGCCAAAGATACGAAAATGACGGCTTATCTGGGCAAGACGAAAGAGCTCCAATCATGCTTTGAAGTATTCACCATCAACCAAGTGCCGAGGAGGGAGAATGGTCACGCTGATGCCTTGGCCAACCTAGGGTCAGCAATTCAGACTGCACAACCTAAGACCATAACTATCACTTGCCTTCAATATCCAGCAATACGAAGAGATGAGGCCGAGGAACACGTGACTGCAGTATCAGTCGGACAAACATGGATGACCCCAATAATGGAATATCTCGAAAGAGATATACTCCCAGATGATCGGAATGACGCACGTCGAATTAAAGCTCAGGCCGCACGGTTCTGTATCATCCGAGGTAAACTGTATAAACGTTCATTTACTGGTCCATATTTGAAATGCATTAACCCTGTAGAAGCAAGATACGTCTTGTCCGAATTACACGAAGGTGAATGTGGCAACCACTCGGGAGGCAGAAGCCTCGCTCACCGCGCCTTAACCAATAGTTACTACTGGCCAACAATAAAGGCAGATGCAGCTGATTACGCCAAAAAATGCGATAAGTGCCAACAATTCACCCAAATATCACATCTGCCCCCGGAACCCCTGACTGCTATCACTTCGCCATGGCCATTCATGAAATGGGGGATGGACATTGTAGGCAAATTGCCCATGGCGCCTGGACAGAAGGTATACATGTTGGCAGTGACCGATTATTTTAGCAAATGGATAGAGGCAGAGTCTTTCCACCAAGTTCGCGACAAAGAAGTCAAGGGGTTCATATGGAAGAACGTGATCTGCCGGTATGGGGTGCCCAAGGAGATCGTCACGGACAACGGGTCCCAATTTATAAGCGCAGACTTTCAAGATTTTTGCAGGTTTTGGAACATCAAGCAAAGCTTCTCAACGCCAAGGTATCCCCAAGCCAACGGGCAAGCAGAATCTTCCAACAAAACCATCATGAACACCTTGAAGAAACGACTAGAGAAGGCCAAAGGCAAATGGGCAGATGAGTTACCAGGCGTGCTATGGTCCTACCGAACAACTACAAGAGCATCAACAGGGGAAACACCATTCTCCCTCGCCTATGGAATGGAGGCAGTAATCCCAACAGAAAGCGAAGTACCCACTGCCAGACATGAGCTCACGACAGACGACGGGAATCAAGAGGCCATGTGCCACGAGTTAGATCTCCTCGACGAGAAACGAAACAAAGTGAATATCAGACTAGCTTCCTACCAACAAAGCATCGTTAGACACTACAACAAACATATCCACACTCGCACATTTAAGCCGGGCGATTGGGTGTTGCGAAAAGTGTTCCAGAACACCAAGGAAACAAGTGCGGGTAAATTAGCCCCTAACTGGGAAGGACCATATCTGATCACCAAAGTGGTTGGACGTGGAGCATACAAGTTGCGATCGACAGACGGACGTGAAATCAACAACAGTTGGAACGCCCTACATCTCAAGCAGTACCACGCTTGATCCTAAACTCTACAAATTTCACTTTATTTCAATAAGGTCTTCCGAGACCCATATCATCTACTACAATTACTGACCTTTACATGCAGGTCAGAACTACATCCGGGCTTGATCCCTTAAATGGGTATGTAGGCAGCTCTAAGGAGAGCAGCCCCCCTCCCCCTCACCCTCCCCCTCCCCCTCCACACCCGCCAGAGAAATGGCCCTCATCAGAGAAATGGCCATCGCCAGAGAAATGGTCTTCGCCAGAAAACTGGCCTTCGCCAGAGAAACGACTCTCGCCAGAGGAATGGCTCCACACCCAGGGGGGAAAAACTTTAAATGCAAAAGGCGCAAGCCCATTTCACCCCGCATACATTACATTTAGCCTTAAGTTTATCAACTAAGTCTAAATGGGGGGATAAAATTTTTTATGTCAAAGGCTCACGCCCATCTCGCCCCGAACACCTTGAATTTAGCCTTAAGTTTATCAACTAAGTCTAAATAGGGGGGATAAAATTTTTTATGTCAAAGGCTCACGCCCATCTCGCCCCGAACACCTTGAATTTAGCCTTAAGTTTAAACAACTAAGTCTAAATGGGGGGAAGAAAACTTCATTTAAAAGACGCAAGCCCGTCCCACCCCGAACGTCTTGAATTTAGACTTTAGTTTCAACAACTAAGTCTAAATGGGGGGAAGAACTTACTTATACAAGGCACAAGCCCGTTTCACGAACCTGAGGTAAAAACCCATCGCGTCCATCAGCGCAAAGTGCGCCTCTCCCAAACTGAAAAATTTTCACTTCTCCAAAGAAATGGCTCTTGCCAGAGGTATGGCCTTCGCCAGAGAAATGGCTCTTGCCAGAGAAATTTCCCGCCTAGGGGAAAATTTACTCTTATGCCTTCGACCACGCGAGGCGCATGTATTAGCAACGAATTTACTATCTTATCTCCAGCAAGGGTTTATAAATAGCCATGTACGCGTAATCTGAAACCTACGCTATCTTTGCTTGCAACACTACAATAATTTACTCTCGTGCTCTCAACAATCCAATTACCCTCTCTCACCTTTCCAATCAAACACTAGGTACAATTCGCGGTTCAACAACAATTCACCGATTGATTCTATATCTATTCATTTATGATTCATCGCCACTGTAATATCCAACGCCATTGAATACATTTTGGGCCTTTTGAAAATGCCGCGGTTCTAGGACGCCCAGTGTTATGTCACCCCGACCATTTAATACCACGTTTTTCCGGCTCACCTACTTCACGCGAACTGCCGGGAATCAAAGAAAAGGGCAACGCCCTGCTCACTATGCACACCCTATACAAGTTAAATTGCACTCCACAGTTGAAAAAATTCCAACTATGGAGTGGGGGACAAACTGTAGTGGATAAAATCCGACTGACCAGAGGTCAGCGAAATCCTCGCCAGAGGAATCAGCGAATACTCTGCTCAGGGCGACTTCCCTGCTCGCCGCGAATTCTCTGCTTGGGGCGACTTCCCTGCTCGCCTCGATTCCTCTGCTCGGGGCGACTTCCCTGCTCGCCGCGATTCCTCTGCTCGGGGCGATTTCCCTGCTCGCCGCGATTCCTCTGCTCGGGGCAACTTCCCTGCTCGCCGCGATTCCTCTGGCGCCTCGCCAGAGGAATCAGTAAAGTCCTTGCCAGAGGAATCAGCGAAACCCTCACCAGAGGAATCAGCGAAGTCCTCGCCAAAGGAGTCAACGATCCCTCTGCTCTAGCAGTGGAATGATTTCTCTGCTCTGGCAGAGGCGCGATCCCTCCGCTCTGGCAGTGGCATGATTTCTCTGCTCTGGCGGAGGAGCGATCCCTCTGCTCTGGCAGCAGCACCATAGTAAACATCTCGACACAAAAGCATACAAACTGGATTACAAGCTTACGAAAACCTAGTCAAACATGGGTGACTAGGTCAAACGAAAGTCGCGGAAGATCGTTTCCTAAAAAATCGGAACTGCTAGGGTTTCAAAGAACATTCCAACAAACCCTAACCCTAGTCGCCTCCTTGCAGGCCCATAACCTATATATACTACTTCATTAACACAATGAAGGGGACGCCGTCATTAACATTCATACTGATACTTACGATCATTCGCATTTCAATACATTCTCTAGCACTATTCTGCCTCCACGCTACTAGCCTTAGGTTTTTCGGTGATCAGATCAACCAGGACGACCCAATGGCCCTCGTTCATTGATCAATCGGCTTCAACTCCGTCGACCAAATCGATCCGATTCACTATTTCATTTACTTTCAATTGCTTTCAATATGATTTTTATTACTATTGTTTACTGACTTGAGCGTCGGAGGCCCTTCCATCGACACCCCCACCGGTGCTCTTCGGAGGGCTCTAACGTTACTTGTGGTCTCAGGTTGCTAGTGCCCGTCGATCCTGACGTGACTGACGTCACTCCCGTGATTGTTGGATTCATCCCCCACAGGTATTTCTTAATCAAGTTTATTTATTTGCTTTTACTTGCGTTTCTTTAAATTCTGCACTTTAAATTATGCAATTTAGTTTATGCGTTTTTATGATGCTGTCCTTTAAATTATGCAATTTAGTTTTACGCTCATTAGATTAGAAGCGTTTAATTTACAAGTATTTAAATTTCTAGTTAGTATTTAAATTCCAAGTTGCTTTTACTTTATGCGTTTAAATCTTGCCTAGGGTTTTATAGCTTAATTTGCCTAGATAATTTTAAGATTAAGTTTTAGTTAAGTTTAATTCACGTAAGTTTATTTTCCAAGTTTTAGGTTAATAATCAAAAGTTTACAGTTTTCTCGTGACATAATTAATTGCCCTTAAAGATCTTCCTTGAGACATGACACTGGGTCAACTTACCATCGCTAGGATGTCCTTGTTCTATTGCAAGTCAAACTTGAGGTGTTTCTAGTTGAGTCAAATTTTGGCGCCGTTGCCGGGGAAGGTTTTAGGCTTTTTAGTTGTGTCGCCTTTTCTTTTCAGGTTTTACTCGCTTTCTTTACTTGCTTTCTTTACTTTACGTTTTGTTTTTACCTTTTCTCCCACCCAATGCGTTTAATCCGTGTGTTAAGTGTTGTGTATGCAGGGACGCTGTAGTCTGAAAAGAAAACTAACGTCTCCGCTGGATAACACTCGCACGCGTGACAGAGCAGACGTTCTCTACTCTGAAGGGAAGGCGCATACCAGAGCAGAAGAGTTATACTGTGACTCTGGTTTTGAGGCACGCTCTGACTCTAACTCTGACCGATCAGAGCATAACAAAGAAAGGAAGGAAGAAGCCAGCTCTGACTGTGCAGAGCACACCATAGACACGGCAGAGCAGATCACAAACACAAAGGACGAAGCCAGCTCTAACTCTGACCGAGCATAGCAAAACACAAGCAAGGAAGAGAAGCCGACATAGTTGCCAGCCAGATCTGACTCTGACCGAATAGAGCAGAATCCAGAAAATGAGAAAAAGGAGATGGCACAAAACAACGTGGAGTACATGAGAGATTTCACCCGGCTCGTCATAGGAGACACTAACACTTCGGCCA
This sequence comes from Salvia miltiorrhiza, assembly GCF_028751815.1. Taxonomy (NCBI): domain Eukaryota; kingdom Viridiplantae; phylum Streptophyta; class Magnoliopsida; order Lamiales; family Lamiaceae; genus Salvia; species Salvia miltiorrhiza. The sequence continues at coordinate 35,378,913 of NC_080391.1, forward strand.
TTGTGCTATCCACCGCAGTCAGGAATTACAATCTAAAGCCGAATGATTCAAGTCTTCTACCTCTGTTCCATGGGATGCCGAGTGAAGATGCCCTACAATTCATCCGTGATATTTGTACGCAAGTTCAAACCATTCCATTGCTGAATCTCACGGAGGACCAATTAAAGCTCAAGTGCTTCCCATATGCACTTAAAGATAGAGCAAGGACGTGGATGCTCACTCTGCCGCCCAACTCTATCACCACTTAGGGAGAAGCTTGTGAGAAATTCATGCTAAAGTACTATCCCAGCCACAAGACTCAGGAGCTCAGATCGCAAATCATGGAATTCACCCAAGGAAAGGACGAGCCTTTTCATGAGGCTTGGGAAAGATTCCAAGAACTCCTCCGCCAGTGCCCGCAACATCAATTTCCCAACGTGATGTTGATGCAATTTTTCTACGACGGATTAGAACAAATGGCCCAATTTATGGTGGACAGCACTGCAGGAGAGAACATAACTCGGAAGACTGTGGCAGAGCTTAAGGAAATATTCAAAACATTAGCGAAGTACTCTCAACAAAAGTTGGTCCGTGGAAAGAGAGTTGAGGCCAGCGCTGTGACGAATCAGTTTGAGATGCAGAAATAATTGGCCTCAATTATGCGAGATATGCAGCAAATGAAGATGGGGAGAATGAAACCGCCCCCTGCCCCTATGCAAAATGTACAACCTTGTGGAATTTGTGGTGATTTTAACCACGGAGTTGATCAATGCAATAGAATGGGCGAATTCACACCGGAAGGGCAAGCTAAAGTCCACTCTACGCAAGGATTGCAGAGCAGACCAGACGAACAGAGCAGACTATAGTTCGGGCAGAGCTCTAACCAAGGCCAACAGAATTTCAATGGTGGCTGGAGAGGACAGCAGCCCTATGCACCGCAGCCTAACTACTCCCAGCAATACTCACCGAGGTACCAGTAGCAAGGGAACTTTCAGCGCACTCAACAATTCCAGAATGCACAGCAGATGCCACCGCAAAAATAGTCTCTGGATGATATGTTGCAGGCTTTTATGGAGGTTAGCAAGCAGAGCATGGAGATGACGAAGCAGAATTTGGAATCTCAGTCTGCCACCATAAAAAGACTTGAGACCACCGTGGGGCAACTGTCGGGCGCTCTGGACCAGCTACAGCAGCAGCAGTCCGGGAAAACAAAGCAGGCGCTAGCTTTGGCGAGGATGCCAGAGCAGACTAGGATGACAGCTTTGACTTGGCAGCCAGAGCAGAGGAGAACGTCAGAGCAGAGAAGAGAGTCAGCTCTGACTTGGCAGTCAGAGCAGAGAAGAGGGCCAGCTCTGACTTGGCAGCCAGAGCAGAGAAGACTGTCAGAGCAGAGAAGAGGGCCAGCTCTGACTTGGCAGTCAGAGCAGAGGAGAAGGCCGACAGAGCATAGGAGACTGACAGAGCAGAGGAGAAGGGCACCAGGCAGAGGAGAGCGCCAGATTTGATAAGGTCAAAGCAGAAACTTCACAAATCAAGTACGCCATATCAACCACCGAAGCCCAGCCCACCTCTGCCAGCATCAACAGTTGATCCAACCCAACCATTACCGAAGCAAGAAGATCCAGGGAGTTTCATTATTGGTATTGGTTTGGGTCGAGCTGGAGAATTCACGGGCATGTTAGACTTGGGTGCGACAGTCAATTTGATGCCGTATGCTATTTTTCAGAAATTGGGCAAGAAGGAAGAGGAGCTTAAAAGCACGAATACAAGACTTCAACTAGCTGATGGAGCAATTAGTAGCACTCATGGTCTTTTAGAAGATGTTGAAGTCATGGTGAGAGGAATCACGGTGCTAGCAGATTTTGTAGTGCTCGAAGCAGGGCAAGGTATTATAGGAGAGAATGGGCAGCTTGTTCTACTTGGTCGGCCTTTTATGGCTACAACCCAGACGCGCATTGATGTGGGCTCTGGAACTTTGAGTATGGCCGGGTCAGGTAGATCGGCAACGTTCTCCATTTTTTATAAGAAGCCTGCTATTTCTAACACTTCTATGCATATTTGTTCTCTTGTTGAGATTTCTGACCATGTGGAAGAAGTAGAAATTTTCAGAGCTAACAGTATTTTGCCAGCTCTGCATAGCACTCCAGCTCTGACGTTGGAGACCAGAGTAGAAATTCCTCCGCCAGCTCTGCCTAGTCCAGCTCTGACGCTGGATGCCAGAGTAGATGTTCCGCCAGCTCTGACATTTCCAGCTCTGACGTTGGACGCCAAAGCATAAAGTTTTCCGCCAGCTCTGCCCATTTCGCCAGCTCTGACCAATCCAGCTCTGAACAGCCCGCCAGCTCTGAAGAGCTTTTGCCAGAATTCTGCCGAGGAGAAATCGATGTGCTCCAGCCCGGAAGAGGACGAGATAATGCAGGAGTTTCTTGATAACCTGCAAAATGAGAAGGCTATTGAAGATCAGTTTTTGGACACATTGAATCTCGACGTAAATGATGTTCATAATTTACCAACTACCGTGAAAGAGGATGCAACCGTTGAGGAAGAATGGGCTGATGTTCTGAAAAGCAATGAGGAAATTGTGCAAAGAGTGCAAAGTGTTCTGCCTTTGGAGGAGAAGAAAGAGGAGAGATCTCGACCTAGCTCATGGTTCGAGAGAATGATGGATGTGATGAGCACTGCTTGCTCATTAAGAGGACCCGCAGCTGACATGGAGGATGACGTGCTTTCACAAGGACTAATTCAGCTGACGTTTCAGGTGATTTTGGTTAAGGGTTCCTCTACGTTGGGCTGGCGACTTTAAAACTAGCGCTTGGTGAGAGGCAACTCACCATTGGTTTGGTTTTTGTGTTTTTGTTTTTCTTGTTCTTTGTTTTTCGTTTTTGTTTTATGTTTTCCTAAGTTTTGGTTGCTTGTGCGGATACTTTGATTTTTGGTGTTAATGTCTTTGTTTTTAGCGCTGCAATTTTCTACTCTGACTTTGCCGCCAGCGCTGAAAAGGCCAGCTCTGCACTGGGCAGAGCTGAATTTCTACTCTGAAGAATGCAGCGCTGCACTTTTACTCTGGCTCTGCCGTTCAGAGTCAGAGCTGAAATTTCACTCTGCAGATGCCAGCGCTGACATTTCCGCTCTGCACAGACCGCAAACCTCACCTTTCGCCGCCTCTCACAGAGCTTATGATTTTCAATGCCGATAATCAGGGACGTTTTTCTAACTCTTCTTATTTCTTTTGTGCCCTGAGGACATGGCATGCTTTAAGTGTGGGGGGGTGTCTTGTTTTGTTATGCCTATGCTTTCAATTGGGCGATTGGTCTTTCTATGCTTAGTTTTTTTTTTTATATTTGCTAATTTTTATGAATTTGTGGAAGAGAAGATGGTTTTCGATGTGAATTTAAAGTTTGTGTTTGTTTGGTGGTTGTTCTTGTTTTACTTTTGATATGTGTTTCTTGTTTATGCAAAGAATTATAAGTTTTGTTGCAACACGATTGTAAGTAAGTAAAACGTGATTTATCCGGTAGATGCTAGAAGGAGTGTTATCATTGTGATTGCCTACGATCGTATCCTTATTTGTGAATAATGCTGGACGAATTGCCAGCTCTGAAACATCTGGCCAGTTCTAAACGTGACAGCTCTGAGTCTCTGCTCCTCTAGTCTAACTATGAGCATGAGAAACCACGTGAAAAGACTTTGGATTACATCCAAATGGTTTTTATTTCATGAATTATGGCTCAACTGTCCAAAACTTGAGCACACAAAGTGTGAAAAATGGTGATATTGATTATAAAGGCGATCACATTAGGGAATTCACTTCTAGCGGAGAATTGGATCTGATCGAATTACTTGCATTACTGTTTTGTTGCTTCGTAAACTTTAAGTTACTTGCATGATCGAGAAATGTGTGTTGATTGTAAAATTTTGAATTGACTTGTTGAATGTTTGGATGGAAATAAGCATCGTTGAAACTAATTTCTTCCTAGGATTCATATTGATTTTGCTTGAGGACAAGCAAAAGGCTAAGTGTGGGGGGTTGATTTATGCTTAATTGTTCTAATTTTATGGGTTTGCATGTGCATATTTTAAGTTAAATATTCTGGAAATTGGTGCGTTTTATGGTTTGTTTTATGCTTTGCAGGAGATTTAGGTTTTATAGCTGGAAGAGTGTAATTTTGGAGATTTTGGGTTAGAATGGTGTTTTTAGGCGTACTCTGGTGTGCAGAGCTGAAAAGCTCGTGCCAGAGTAGAAAAACCCGCTGCAGAGCAGAGCAGAGAAGCTCGCCAAAGCAGAGCTGCGAGGATAGCTCTGTAGCAGAACAGAGCTGACTAGCAGAGTCAGAGCTGGAGTCTCCAGAGCTGAACTTTCCTAGCAGAGCTGAAATCTCCAGAGCATAACAAACTTGTCAGAGTAGAGCTAAATCAACAGAGCTAACTCGACAGAGCTGACTTACGCGCCAGAGCAGAGCTGAAGATCGGCGAGCAGAACATTGCAGAGTTGAACATTGCAGAGCTGACTTTCAGCTCTGCACTATTCGCCAGAGTTCGCTATTTACAGAGCTGACTTTTAGCTCTGTGCTATACAGAGCGCGATAACTACCGAGCTGACTTTTAGCTCTGTACTATGCCTTTGTAGAGCCGAGTTTCCAGAGTTAGCCGATTTTTCGCCAGAGTAGAGATAACTTGCAGAGCACGCTGCCAGCTGGATGACCTTTGGATGCACGATTCTATTACCTTAAGAGTGCAGTTTTGAAGCCGAGTTTGATGCTAATTAGTGTTGAAAGAAGTCTATAAAAGGAGGTTTGAACGTGAAGAAGAGAGAATCCCTTGCCTCCGGCACTTAGTTACAATAATCAATCCTTTGCCCTAATTTTGAGTTTCCGCTAGGCAGCCAAAGTTAGGTTTACATGCTTTCTTAGTCTTAGGTTCGATTCCTATTCTTAGTTAGTTTATTTTAGTTCTTTCAATTCATGTATTAGATTAGTTCTTCGTTTAGAGTTGTAATTACGTGACAGATTACTTCTCGAGATGTTTTACGGTATTTCTTAATCAAGTTTATTTATTTACTTTTACTTGCGTTTCTTTAAATTCTGCACTTTAAATTATGCAATTTAGTTTATGCGTTTTTATGATGCTTTCTTTTAAATTATGCAATTTAGTTTTACGCTCATTAGATTAGAAGCGTTTAATTTACAAGTATTTAAATTTCTAGTTAGTATTTAAATTCCAAGTTGCTTTTACTTTATGCGTTTAAATCTTGCCTAGGGTTTTATAGCTTAATTCGCCTAGATAATTTTAAGATTAAGTTTTAGTTAAGTTTAATTCACGTAAGTTTATTTTCCAAGTTTTAGGTTAATAATCAAAAGTTTACAGTTTTCTCGTGACATAATTATTTGCCCTTAAAGATCTTCCTTGAGAGATGACACTGGGTCAACTTACCATCGCTAGGATGTCCTTGTTCTATTGCAAGTCAAACTAGAGGTGTTTCTAGTTGAGTCAATGACCAGTCGCCCCCACCACCAAAACTTTGCAACTCTCATCGCCATCACCGGGCTGGCCACCGCCTTCGCCGCCGCCGCCATCTGCCCTCCATTTCCCACCCTCCCCGCGATTCCGCGATCTGCCACCTCCTTTCAAATAAATTTGAAAAACCATGACCAGTCGCCCCCACCACCAGAAATCGATCTGCCACCTCCCTTCCCCACTGTGGTTCACCGCGCCGGAACCCTCCGCTATGTGCCGTGATTCTTCCTATACAGCCATGGTAAGTATTAAATGTATGACTATTTTAAATATAGAATGATTATTATTTTAGAAAGAACAAATTTTGGAAAGGATTTTAACAATGGAAACTTTTAATTAACCTAGATTTTTAGCTATAAATTCCATGAATCATTCAGAAATTGGTGGCGGCTCCTTCCGATTTCATTATGTTTTTACAGCCAACGCAAGGTATTGCTGCGTTTTTTCTTCTTTGTTCATTGCTTCAGTTTTCTTCGTTGTTAAATAATTCTGTTTATAATTTGCCTTCACTTATTTCTCCATATTGCAGCGCCAATATTTATCATTCTTTTTGCCTTTCCTTTCTGTTACAATTGCAAGCGAGTGCTCTTCTTGAATCTCGATTGAATTTGACGAGTGATGGGTGAGAATCTTTATTTATAGTGGCAACCTGTGTTGGTGAGTGATGGATGATCTGTGATTTTATCAATTGGGTGATCTAGGAGTGGTTCAGGCTTTTGTGTAGTGATGGACATGAATTTATAGGAGGTAATTAGTATATATAGACAAGCAACGGGGAACATAATAGTATGCAAAGTGGTTAACAGAGAAATAGGACTTCTACAGTTTTGCGTTCTTGAGAGTGCTTACTTATGTGATGTGGTTGTCAGTCAAGGAAATAACTAGAAACTGGCAAATATTTTCTGCAGTTTGATGAACCATTCTATTTCTCTGTATCCAAAGTGTGAAAGAGGATATCGTTTCTGAAAAATAAAGAGTACATCAAGGGAAATTTTATATCCACCTCTAGAAAGGAAGCATTGTGTTTGGTCTCATTATACATTGTAGTGGGACACAAGCTTAAAATCAGTAAGATTATGAAATCATTGATTTTGTTCCATCTCTTTTCTTTTTCTGGGTGAATTTTAACAAGGAAAGACTAAAACTCCTCTTATATCACCATGTTTAACCATGCAAGCTTTAATTGATGCTTCTATTTTTTTTCCCAAGTTGATCCAGAGAGGGACTTCTCCTTACCAGATACATGTATCATTGCTATCATTCTGTACTTTTCACCTCTATCTTCGCTGTTGCTTTGCTCGCTTGATTTTCATACGTTCTCTCGTGTGAATTGGTTTCTTACAAATTATCAACAATTGCTATAGTGAATCACATAAACTCTTTGTTTTGTACCTAATCTCCGGTATCCTATACTTCATTTAGATGTAGAAAATGATAATATCTCAAAGGACTATCTACAAGATCTTTTTGGCAGTTTTCCCTTTGGTTTTGCAGGACGACCCCTAAGATGAAGAATATTAGATTTATGATCAAGATAGCGATGGCGACTTCTCCAATGATGAGGATTAGTGAATTATCGAACGAGATGGGGCTTCTTATGGTACAACCTACTACCTCTGCTTTTACTTCACGACTGTACATCCTTAAGTTTGATGCGAAAATGTCTTCAAGCTTCTTGAATAGCTCTTTGCATGTTTCATGATTAGAATTGCTGAAAAAGCTTGGAATATATATGATGTTAATTCCAGGTCTTAAGTTGCTATTAGCATGCATTGAATCCTCATTATTCTTTTTTTAATTCCTTGAATGTTTGAATCAACTGTTTACATTCTACAACTGTAAGTTTTACAGCCCCTAAAAAAAATAGACTGTAAGTTTTAAGATTAAGACCTTAGTTTGAAGTTTTTTTTTTTTGCAAACCTAACATCTCTATATGCTTTAGGGCTTTGCTCATCTCAGAAATGACGGCAGTCGGCGGGTTAGGGCTCACCGAGATGGAGCGAAACCACCCTACTTCTTTCGGGTTAGGCTGAAGTTGAGAGGTGTGCTGATTTTTGGTAGATATAGCAGTTTTAGAGCAAGTAGGAAAAACTTTATTTATCTTCTAATGTAAATGAGGTTGTTTCAGTGATTTGTGCCTTGCTGTCGACTTATATATTATTCGACAGGCTCTTTCATGAGACATTAGAGTAAATGGGTGAGGAATACCATTTTTGGTGATTGGTAAAAGGTAAATCATGCTTAGAGGTTCCTGTACTTATGATTTAATGTTTCAATTACAATTTTTTTTTTTTCATTTTTTTAGGTTCTTTTAGTTTTACTAGCAATAAGAGCGAACGTTGTACGCATAATTAATGTTATTTTATTTGATAAAATAAAAAATATGAATATAATATTTATTATATTTAATTTTTCAATTAACAATTTGATCTATTTAATTGTATTATCTCTTACAACATTTTTTTTAGAAAATCTATTAGGACATTACTTCTACTAAATCAAAAATTAATATATTTGATTCAAAAATTAATAATGCATTATAATGTAAGAATTGTGTGACAAAAAAAAAGATAGATAATAATTCACATTGAAACAACTAATAATTAAAAACATCACATAAAATAAATATTTAAACACATAGTGGATGCGGGTGGGTGGTCTTCGACGGGTAGTAGGTGGCGGGTATCCGATGAATAGCGGGTTGGTGGATACCCAACAAGTGGCGGGTATCCGCGGGTTGCGGGTATGAGTGGTAAATAGTAGTGTACAAAAGTTGAAATTTTCTCTAAAATTTGTTGCAGTTTCGTGGTGATTTATTTTTTGGGTGGTTTATTGTATTTGTTGGGTGGTTGATTGTAGGATGTCGATGCCGAGAAGCATCAACGCACCTACCTCTCAAGTCTCGGCAGGTATCCGACGGATAGTGGGTGGCGGGTACGACGGGTAGCGGGTGTCCTCTTTAATTTAATTTTTTTATTTTAGTTTGATATGTAACGTAGACCTATGTCATGTTAACACTTAATTTATTGAATAATATTCATCATTTATAAATATATTATGTAAAGGAGGTGGACTTTTTATTTATAAATTATAACATCAAAAAATCTCCATAATTTATAAATATATTATGAATTAATTTCTACATTTTTCTTATATAAATTATAATAACAAATAATACCCATCAAAATTCAACGGGTTAGACACTAGTGTACATATATCTAATTAATCATCATACATAACATTCTAGACTTTCTAGTTAATCATTAACATACATAATAACCTCATTAATCATCATAGTAAACAAATATTGGAATTAACGAATATAAAATGCTATATAGGGTATGTACATATATCTAATTATATCGAATTGACTTTCTAGTCATTTCGATATAAATTCTCCGTGCATCGCACGGGAGGCGTACTAATTAAGGATCAAGAATGCAGCTGATCTTAAAGCTTTGGCTGTGGAGATCGAATGCTATGAAAATTCAGAGTTTGGAGAATGAAGGTAGTAAAGGTTCGTCCACTCCTGCTCCGGATGATATTGCTAGTCAAATCAGTAGGCTAGAAGAACAGGTTAGCCAGGGGATGCAAATACTTTCGGAAGTGCCGACCAAGCGAGGATGAGGCCGTCCAAAGGGCACGGGAAATGGCATGGGAAGGGAGCCTGTGCAAGCAGCTCCGGAAGATAGCATAAAGAGTCGCCTTAGGAATGCGGGGGAAATGGGTCATAAGCCGAATGACTTTGTGATTGATCATAGCTAGCAATAGTGCTAGTATGTGTGCAATGAATTATATAGCCCATGGATGTTGGTTGGATGAAATGGACGACTATCCTGATATTCCTTTTTGGTAGATGCGTTGTTTGTTTTAAGATGTCTTGTGAGTTTGCTAAAGTCATTGACTTATGTTTCTTTGGTTTAACGATCTCCTTTCAAGATTCGTGCCCTTAGTTTGTGTTCATGTGCTTTCAAGGGATGCTATTTTTTCTCTCTTTTATATTAAATCTTAATTTCATCATCATTTAATTTTCATTTTATTCGTGCATGCTTTAAGAGGGCTTATAATTTTTTGAATTTACAAACACTACTTCATAACCACCGCAACTAGGGGTGAGCAGAAACCGAACCGACACTGAAAACCGAACCGAACCGAACTAGATTGGTGCGGTTCGGTCCCAATTCTATTGGTTCGGTTTTGAAAAGTAAAAACTGAAAATTTTCGGTTTGGTGTCGGTTTCCATATTTTGGTTCGGTTTTAAACCGAACCGAACTGATACATATTAATATTTTATTATATATAATTATTTTATAACCTATAATTATTTTTCTAATTTTTTAACCTAAAACTAAAACCCTAATTCACAATTATAATATATTATTATTTATCATGTTCATGTTGTGGGGATTTGACATTTGAAATTTGTGTATTTTACATTATTTTACAATTTTTAATTGGTATTTTCGAAGAAAAAAAAATTGCATCGTTCGGTTCGGTTATCGATGGTTTTATCGGTTCGATTTTGGTTCGGTTCCGGACCCCCAATTGGTGCGGTTCGGTTTCAATTTTAACCATCGGTTCGATTTTCGATTTTGAGTTTTTGGTTCGGTTTTGTACCGAACCGAACCGATGCTCACCCCTAACCGCAACCAATCTCATTTTATTTCTTAGCCGAAGCATCATTTTCATTTTATTCGTGCATACTTTAAGAGGGATTATACATTATTTTTTGAATTTACAAACACTACTTCATAACCACCCCCAACCAAAACTAAGACAAAGATAAAAGAAAAAGAAAAAGAAAATTGAAGTCAGCGCGTGACTAGTCAATTTGATAGATCTGCGGCTCTAGATTTTGAATATGCATGCCCATAATGTAGGAACCGTCTAATGTAGTTCATTGAACTGAAAACCTTAATTGTGTTCACTTTGATCTCCCTCACACGTATCCTCAAAAACACTTTATTAGGATATAATATGGTCTATCCTTCTAGATGATATTTTACAAGTGCATTTGTTTTTTCTTTTTTTTCCTTTTTGAGGGATAAGAGTATAATTGTAGGTACCATATGGATTGTGATTTGTGAAGTTCCATCAAGATATAAGGGTTAAATGGCGTGAATACGAAAACTAATGATTGATATATATATATGGAAGGGCTAAAATAAGAGCATTTCATAAGATATAAAATAAGAATTATTTTCAGCTCTTAGATCATCAAGATCTACAGGTTGATTCGTAATCCTGTTGGATGAATTTATGGTCCTGAGTTCGAATCTCAAAGGTAGCAAAAATTTATTTTTCACAATTCATACCTTTATATAGCGAATTCATATGTGTTCTACATAAAATTCATACATTAAAAATTGCTCTTATTTCTTATTTTAAGATGTGCTCTCACGGTAGCCCACCCCTATATATATATATATATATGTATATATATATATGGGAAGGCTAAAATAAGAACGCTTTTTAAAATATAAATTAGGAACCATTTTCAGCCCTTAGATCATCAAGATCTACGGTTGATTCATCACCTTGTTGGATAAATTCATGGTCCTGAGTTCGAATCCCAAAGGTAGCAAAAAATTATTTTTCGCAATTCATGCCTTTATACAGTTTATTCATGCGTGTTATACATAAAATCCATGCATTTTTGCTGGTTCGTAATTCTTAAAATAAGGGTGGTTTATTGAATAACCGCCCCCCCTATATATATATATATATATATATATATATATATATATATATATATATATATATATATAAACCACTAAATAAAATAAGAACGGAGAACCATTTTCAGCCATTCGATCATCAAGAAATGAATGCAGATCTTGGGTTCGAATCCTGAAAGAAGCAATTTTTATTTTTATTTTTTTGAGTGCATTAATTTTAACAGCGAATGCATTAATTTTTAGAGTAAATGCATTATATTTGATGGTTCTCACGTTCTCACAAATAATGTAGTTCTTTCTAGAACCACACCCTATATATATATATATAGTGAATATATATTGGACTAAAGATTGAGAGATAAGATATAGAGGAGTTTAGAGGGTTAATATTGATAGAATTTTTATTTGGATTGATTGGAATTTTGGGATATTCTAATGTCTTTTATAATTTCTATCATTTGAATAAATGTTGTTTGATTCATATTTATCATTAAAAGGATATGAGATTGGAGAACTAATATTCTTGATGACAAAAAATACTACTTTAGCATAACTAGCATTTGCACCTGTGCAACACACGAAAAATATTTTTAATTTTCATTATATATGTAACGATGATGTCAATTCAATATTATATAAAAAATTATAGATATTAATTTTAGCTAAATATATTTAAGTTTAATATAAAATAAAGTAGAATTCACAATAAGAAAAACATTGATGCTGTGAAAAAAATTAAGAAAATAATATAAGTTAAAAGTAAAAATAAAAATAAAAATAAAAATGAATTAAAAAATACATTTATTCAAAAAAAAAGAGAGAAGAGAGAATATTCTTAAATTTTAATTTTTAAATAAATATAACTTTTACATTTTAAATCAAATATTTACATAATTTATATCAAATTGAAGCTCTGTTGGGAACTTAATGAAATATCGTAATCCTAGTTTTGATGATACCAAAATCAATATGTTTAACTTGTAATAGACTAGAACTGTTTGAACTCAAGTGTTAGAGTTCTTTTCTAGTTTAGTTGTTGTTCTGAAGACTGAAGACTAAAGTCGGAGGACTGAAGACTGAAGTTACCGACTGTTGACGATTTAAGGCAGAGTCAAATACTGATATTTGACTGACCAGTCCAAGAACCAGTTACGATTGATTACTTAATGCGAGCCACGTGGATTCAGCGGACTGATACTAAAGTCAAGTATCAGTTAAACATTCTTCCTCGGACTGAAGCTCCAAAGCTTAAAGGAAGCCACGCACTCCAGAAGTACAGCCTCATTAAATGCAGAGATTTCGAGGATCGTCATTTCTCTGTAGAGCCTTCCTTTTTGGTGATTACCTTTTCAGAGATGTCGTATCTCCTGCTCTCAAAGTAGCCGTTCTCACCAAACAAATGAACCTCGAAGATTGAAGCCTCAGCCCAAGTTCAAATTACTGTCTAACGGAAGAAATCTTGAGGACCATTTCAGCCAACGGATCTATTCAAGACCTCTCTTATAAATAGAGCTTGAGGATCACTTCAATCTTCACCGATTCAACTACATAAGCTGAAAAGTTTGAATCGAATAAGAGAATCACAAAAAGTCAAAAATCAGTCACTGCTGATTACATACATTCTCTTAGAACTTAGGCAAATATTTTATATCCAAAGCCTAGGTATAACTGATTGCAGAGAACTTGTTCTTTGTAATCTAGTTGGCAAGTTTTCGAACCTCTATTCAACTGACCGAAATGAGAGTTTGAGTTGTAAAGGAGTTCAGACCAGTGCTCTGTCTCCGAAGAGATCTTAGTGCCCAGTGTGCGCTAGGAGTGAGAAATCCAACCAGGTGTGTTGGTACTGAAGATAGGATCTTCAGTTGTCTAGGTTTGCTGTGCACCCGTAAGCACATGCCCAGTGAAGTTTGTCAGTGTGATCGACTGACTGTGGATGTAGGAAGTGTTTTCTGAACCACGTAAAAATCTTTGTGTTGTATACAACTTTCATTTTTTACCTTCTTACTTGTGTTCAAACCTTCTCCAACTGAAAACTGATTAACTGCAAAGAAAAATTTAATCTCTAACAACGTGATTAATCTCACAGGCTATTTCGAAAGAAAAGTTTTCCACTGCGTATGTTATTAGTCTAACTGATTAATCTTCGGATAGTCAGTAAGATTCATAACATCTCTCTGTTCAACAAACTTGACTGGAACTTTACGTGTATCAGTTAAAGTCTCAGACTTAACTGATAACTCCTTACTGAAGAGTATTCAGTATCAGTCATCAACCTAAACTTTACTAAACTCCTTTAACTGAAAAGGTTGTGTCAGTTTGTGTTTCAAGTTTTGTTTTCAAAAATAGCCTATAGGTGTATTCCCCCCCATACACCTATTTGAGACCCTCCGGACCTAACAAGCTCTTATCGTGATCCTTAACTAGTACGCCTCCCGTGCGATGCACGGAGAAATTATATGTGTTGTAAATTTAATAAATTATTAATAAATATAAATATTTTAAATTTATTACTTTTATTAATAATATTATCAATTTTTTTCTTAATTGTACACTAAACGAATGTCTCACTTATCCCCTCTCTACTGGATCTTAGTCGATTGTGATATTCGCGTCATCTCTTCGATATTCGGAAAAATTGAAGAAGCCTCAATTCCAAAATTAGAAAATTTGAAATATATTTAAAAATATTTAAAAAGTGAGATCGAAATTACAAAATGAGTATAAATTTATGATTTAATTTGTAATGTTTCCTTTTCATAACAATCATTTCAAATTTTAATTTTAAAACTTTATGTTGAAACTTATTGACTCAACCTAAAACACCTCTAGATTGACTTGCAATAAGACAAGGACACTCTAGCAATGGTAAGTTGACCCAAAGTCATCTCTCAAGGAAGATCTTAAAGAGCTTCTAATTGTATCACAAAAAAGCGGTAAAGGTTGTCGTTTGAAAACTGTAAATTTAAACTAAAGCTTGGAATTAAACTTAACTTGAAATTAAACTAAAGAATTAACTAGGCGAAAAAGAATTAAACCAATGCTTGTAAATTAAAACTTAACGTAAAACTAAACTTAGAATTAACTAGGCGGAAAAGAATTAAACTAATGCTTGTAAATTAAACTTAAAGTAAAACTAAACTTAGAATTAACTTGGCAGAAAAGTACTATTAACTAGGCAGAAACTCAAATACTTAAGCATAAATAAATTACTAATGCTAGGCAGAATTAAATGGAACATAAATACGAAGCAGAAATAAATTATTAACCCTAGGCAGAATTAAAAGCATAAAGTAAAGGTGAGTTGAATTTAAATGCTACTAAGCTAAGAATTTAACTAACTTTAATTAAAAGCTTCTAAACTAATTTGGCATAAACTAAATTGCATAATTGAAAGCTTAACATAATTTAAAACGAGGCAAAGAAATTAAAGTGAAATACCATAAAACGTCGCGAGGATGAAATCACTGTCACTTGATTACAACTTCGAAACGGAGAACTAACTAAAACTAGATTGAAAACTAACTAAGAACTAACTAAAACTCGAAACTAAAGAAGTATGAAAAACGAGAATTAAACTAAAGATTGTTTTGATTGCCTAAGGTCGAAGTTACTCTTGATCCGAAGCCTAAAAGATTATTTCTCATGAAGAACATTAAGCCTTATATATAGACTACCGATCAACCCTAAAAACCCTCAAAACGGCCCATCAAAACTGGGCTTAAAAGATAAGCATCAAGGCAGCGTGCGCGCACAGGGGATTGCAATGGATAACTTGCTCGGCAAGTCTTGGCAGCTCTGCCAAGTCATGGCAGATCTGTCGAATTATGGCAGAGCTGGAAGCTAGCTCTGTAGAAGTAGTCAGCTCTGGATAATTGGATTCCGGCTCTGGAAAAGTGTTGGCGTAGGTAGCTCTGGAGTTTGTCAGCTCTGTAACTTTAGCTTTGTCGATTTTGGAATTCAGCTCTGGCTTCGGTGAGCTCTGGACACATGAATGCCAGCTCTGGGAATGGAAGTCTGGAAAGTCCTCTCTGTCGAGAATGGTCAGCTCTGTCAAGTTCAGTCAGCTCTGGCTATGGATCGTTAGCTCTGGAAATCCACTCTGACGAATGGACTTCAGCTCTGTCAGCTCTGGCGAGGCAACAGAGTATGAGCCGTCAGCTCTAGACACCACTTTGAGCCCAAAATAACCATTTTTGATTCAAAAACTCCAACTTAGCATTCTTCCTCCTGTTTTATCAAAAGCTTCTACAAAGCATCAACAAACTCATAAACGCACCAACTTCCAGAATATTTCACTCAAAAATAGCACAATCAACCCCCCCACACTTAGCCTTTTGCTTGTCCTCAAGCAAAATCAGTATGAATCTAAGGAAGAGAGCGTTCCACGATGATTATTTCCATCCAAACATTCAACAAGTCAATTCAAAATTTTCCAATCAACACATATCTCTCAAATCATGCAAGTAACTCAAAGTTTAAGAAGCAACACATCAGTCATGCAAATAATTCGATCAGACCCAATTCTCCGCTAGAAGTGAATTCCTTAATGGGATCGCCTTTATAATCAGTATCTCTATTTCACAACCTTTCCCTTTTCACACTTTGTGTGCTTAATTACTTAAATTTCGACAGTTGAGCTTTAATTCGTGAAATAAAACCATTTGGATGTAATCCAAAGTCTTCTCACGTGGTTTTCCATGCTCATCGTTAAACTAGCGGGGCAGAGACTCAGAGCTGTCATTTTCAGACCTAGCCTGATTTTCAGAGCTGGCAGAATTTTCAGCAATCAAACATTTCACAGATAAGGATACGATCGTAGGTAATCACAATGACAACACTCCCTCTAGCATCTACCGGACAAATCACGTTTTATTTACTTACAACCGTGTCGCAACAAAACTCATAATTTATTGCACAAACAAGAGACATATATCAAAAGCAAAATCAGAATAACCACCATTCAAACACAACCCGAAATTTTCATCAAAAATCATCTCTTCCACAAATTCATAAAAATTAGCAAGCATCCAAGAATAAGTTAAGAACAGAGGGACCAATCGCCCAACAAAAGCAAAAAGCACGCATCAAACAAGTCACCCCCCCACACACTTAAAGTAAGCCATGTCCTCAGGGCAAAAGATAGAGTTAGAAACACGTCCCTGAATATCGGCACTGAAAAGCAGAATCACTGTGAGAGGTGGCGAAAATTAGGGATTGTGGCAGAGTAGAAATGTCAGCACTGGCAGCAGTGTCAGAGTTGGCGGCTCTCTTCAGCGCTGGCGGCAGCGGTAGAATGGAAGTTTAGTGCAGGGATTTCAGAGGGGAAATTCAGCGCCAGAGTGGAAGTTCAGCGCTGTGAAAGGACTATTCTGCCTAACAAAAACAAAAACACTCCAAAAAGATTAAAGCAACACCAAAGGCATCAAAACAAGCAAAACAGAAACAGAAAGCAAAGAACAAACAGAACGGAAAGAAACGAAAAGCAAACTAAGAAAAACAACATGGGTTGCCTCCCATGCAACGCTAGTTTTAAAGTCGCCAGCCCGACTTAGAGAAACCCTTAACCAAAATCACTATGAAGCGTCAACTGAATTAATCACTGTGAAAACACATCCTTCTTCATTTCAGTTGCGGGTCCTCTTAATGAGCAAACAACGCTCATCACATTCAACATTCTCTCAACCCAAGAGCCAGATCGCAAACTCTCCTATTTCTTCTCCTCCACGAGCAGTACACCTTGCAATCCTTGCACGACACCATCATTGCATTTCATCAGGTCAGCCCATTCTTCTTCAACGGTTGCGTCCTCTTTCAAGTTAGTCGGTAATTCATTAACGTCGAGTGGCATCTTGTCCAAAAAATCATCTTCAATGGCCACCTCATCTAGCAGGTTATCAAGAAACTCCTGTATTATTTCGTCCTCTTCCGGGCAGGTGCTCATCAATTTCTCCTCAGCATAATTTTGGCAAGTGCTCATCAGAGCTGGCGGCCTCGTCAAAGCTGGCGGACTGGTCAGAGCTGGAGGGATCGTCAGAGCTGGTGGAATGTTCAGAGCTGGCGGACTGGTCAGAGCTGGCGGGCTGGTCAGAGCTGGCAAAAGATTGTCAGCATTGAAAATTTCCACTTCTTCCACAGGGTCAGAAATCTCAACATAAGAATAGTCATGCAATAAAGAAGTGGAATTAGCAGGTTTCTTATCGAAAACAGAAAATGTTATCGATCTACCTGACCCGGCCATACTCAAAGTTCCAGATCCCACATCAATGCGAGTCTGGGTAGTAGCCATAAAAGGCCGGCCAAGCAGAACAAGATGGCCGTTCTCTCCTCTAATGCCTTTCCCTACATCGAGCACCACAAAATCTGCCCGCACCTTGAATCCTCTTACCGTTACTTCGACATCCTCCAAGAGTCCACGTGGGCTGCTAATAGAACCATTAGCTAGCTGAAGTCTCATCTCAGTGCACTTCAGCACATCATCCTTCCTGCCCAACTTCTGAAAAATATCAAACGGCATCAAATTGACTGCCGCACCCAAGTCTAGCATGCCCGAGACCTCCCCAGCTCTACCCAAACCAATACAAAAAATAAAGCTGCCTGGGTCTCCTTGCTTCGGTAGTGGTTGGGTTGGATCAACCATCACCGGTGGCAAAGCTGGACTGGGACGTTGGCTAGCTTTGAAGGCTTCCACAGTTTTGCTCTTCTATTTTTTGTCAGCATGTTTTTGGCAGGAGGCCGCCAGAGATGGTAGCCTTGTCTGCTCTGTCTTTCTTCTCAGCTCTGGCGCTCTTCTCAGCTTTGGTACCCTTATCAGCTCTGGTTCCCTCGTCTGCTCTGACAACCTTGTTTGCACTGGTATTCTTGACAGCGCTGGCGGTGTTGTCTGCTCTGGCAGAGCAGTAATAGCTAGAGCCTGATGAGCCTGCAAAGGCTGACCATGAAGTTTCCCGGGCTGCTGCTGCTGCAGTTGGCTCAGAGTTCCCGATAGCTGCCCCACCGTAGTCTCAAGGCGTTTGATCGTAGCTAACTGAGACTCCATGTTTTGCTTGGTCATCTCCATGAAAGACTGCATAGTGTTCTCTAAGGACGACTTCTGGGGCTGAACCTGCTTTTGATACTGTGGAGCATTCTGAAATTGTTGAGCAGGTTGAAAATTCCCATGCTGCTGATACCTCGGTGGATATTGTAGGGGCTGTGGTGCATAAGGCTATTGACCTCTCCATCCGCTATTGAAGTTTTGTTGGCCTTGATTATAAGTTTGCCCAAATTGCGGTCTGCTCTAAAATCCTTGCGCCACATAACTTCAGCTGCACCCTCTGGAGTAAAATCGCCCATTATGTTGCATTGATTAACTCTGTAGCTAAAATCACCACAGATTCCACAAGGTTCTAAACTCTGCGCAGGGACAGGAGGGGTTTCCATCTTGCTCATCTTGAGCTGTTGCACTTCTTTCATAAGTGTAACCAACTGTTTCTACAGATCGCCGGTTTGTGATACAGCGCTGGCCTCAACCTTCTTTCCACGGACTGATTTCTGCTGGGAACTCTCAGCTAAGATTTTGAATATTTCCTTTAGCTCGTCTGCAGTCTTCCTAGCTATGTTTCATCCTACCATGCTGTCCACCATGAATTGGGCAGTCTGTACTAGCTCGTCGTAGAAAAATTGCATCAACATTACATCGGTCAGTTGATGTTGCGGGCACTGGCGGAGGAGTTCTTGGAATCTCTCCCAAGCCTCATGAAAGGGCTCGTCCGTTTCTTGGATGAAGTTCATGATTTGAGCTCTGATCTCCTATGTCTTGTGATTAGGGTAATACTTCAACATGAACTTTTCACATCCCTCCCCCGAAGTGGTTATGGAGTTAGGCGGCAGAGATAGCAGCCACGTCCTCGCCCGATCTTTAAGTGTATAAGGGAAGCACTTGAGCTTTAATTGATCCTCAGTGAGATTTAGTAGTGGGATGGTTTGCACTTGAGTGCAAAAATCGCGAATGAACTGCAGGGCGTCCTCGCTCGGCATCCCGTGGAAAAGAGGTAGCAAACTTGAATCATTTGGCTTCAAGTTGTAATTTCTGACGGCAGTAGGGAGCACAATAGCCTAGGTGTTAGTGTCCCGTATGACGGGCCTGGTGAAGTCTCCCATGAACTAAGGGATATTCTGCGCTATCTCTTCTTTTTCCTCCTTTAAGGTCTGCTCTGAACGGCCAGAGTCAGAGTCGGGTTTTTTCTTCCTTTCTATGGTCTGCTCTGTATGGTCAGAGTCAGAGTCCGAGTTCGCTCCAGAGCCAGAGTCAGAGTAGAAATCGCCTGCTCTATCGTGCACCTTTCCGTCAGAACCAGACTCAGAATCATCTGCTCTGTCACGTGCCTTTCTGTCAGAACCAGACTCAGAACCTTCCTCACAATCGTTCGAAAACAATTCCTTGATGTTCTGTCTAAGCACACCACTGGTCCGATTAATGTTATCGACGTAGGGCGCCAATTCCTGATTTAAGCTTCGGCGACCCTGCATGCACAACACTAACAAATGGATCAAACGTACTGGCGGGAGAAAGTAAAAGTAACAAGAAAAAGCAAAATAAAGCAAGTAAAAACAGAAAGAAAAGTGACACAATTAAAATGCCTAAAACCTTCCCCGGCAATGGCGCCAAAATTTTGACTCAACCTAAAACACCTCTAGATTGACTTGCAATAGGACAAGGATACTCTAGCAATGGTAAGTTGACCCAAAGTCATCTCTCAAGGAAGATCTTAAAGGGCGTCTAATTGTATCACAAAAAAGCGGTAAAGGTTGTCGTTCGAAAACTGTAAATTTAAACTAAAGCTTGGAATTAAACTTAACTTGAAATTAAACTAATGAATTAACTAGGCGAAAAAGAATTAAACCAATGCTTGTAAATTAAAACTTAACGTAAAACTAAACTTAGAATTAACTAGGCGGAAAAGAATTAAACGAATGCTTGTAAATTAAACTTAATGTAAAACTAAACTTAGAATTAACTAGGCAGAAAAGAACCATTAACTAGGCAGAAACTCAAATACTTAAGCATAAATAAATTACTAACCCTAGGCAGAATTAAACGGAACATAAATACGAAGCAGAAATAAATTATTAACCCTAGGCAGAATTAAAAGCATAAAGTAAAGGCGAGTTGAATTTAAATGCTACTAAGCTAAGAATTTAAATAACTTTAATTAAAAGCTTCTAAACTAATTTGGCATAAACTAAATTTCATAATTAAAAGATTAACATAATTTAAAACGAGGCAAAGAAATTAAAGTAAATACGAAATACCATAAAACGTCGCGAGGATGAAATCACTGTCACTTGATTACAACTTCGAAACGAAGAACTAACTAAAACTAGATTGAAAACTAACTAAGAACTAACTAAAACTCGAAACTAAAGAACTATGAAAAATGATAATTAAACTAAAGATTATTTTGATTGCCTAAGATCGAAGCTACTCTTGATCCGAAGGCTAAAATATTATTTCTCATGAAGAACATTAAGCCTTATATGTAGACTACCGATCAACCCTAAAAACCCTCAAAACGGCTCATCTAAATTGGGCTTAAAAGATAAGCATCAAGGCAGCGTGCGCGCACAGGGGATTGCACTGGATAACTTGCTCGGCAAGTCTTGGCAGCTCTGCCAAGTCATGGCAGATCTGGCGAATTTTGGCAGAGCTGGAAGTCAGCTCTGTAGAAGTAGTCAGCTCTGGATAATTGGATTCCAGCTTTGGAAAAGTGTTGGCGTAGGTAGCTCTGGAGTTTGTCAGCTCTGTAACTTTAGCTCTATCGATTTTGGAATTCAGCTCTGGCTTCGGTGAGCTCTGGACACATGAATGCCAGCTCTGGGAATGGAAGTCTGGAAAGTCCGCTCTGTCGAGATTGGTCAGCTCTGTCAGGTTCAGTCAGCTCTGGCTATGGATTGTTAGCTCTGGAAATCCACTTTGACGAATGGATTTCAGCTCTGCAGCTCTGGCGAGACAACAGAGTATGAGCCGTCAGCTCTGGACACCACTTTGAGCCCAAAATAGCCATTTTTGATCCAAAAACTCCAACTTAACATTCTTTCTCCTGTTTTGTCAAAAGCTCCTACAAAGCATCAACAAACTCATAAACGCATCAAATTCTAGAATATTTCACTCAAATATAGCACAATCAAACCCCCAAATAAAGAACAATTAAGCATAAATGACTTATTCATAATTTTCTCTATTTAAATTTTGATTTCATTAACTTTTATGATATATAATATATTATCTTTTTATGATAATTAGATAATATGCTATTAGATTTTTTATATAAAATAAATAAAAATACATAATTTGATTATTTTAAAAAATTGAAATACGGTGTTAATTTCTAGTAAAATATCATTATTTTTTAAAGGAAAATATTATTGTTTAGAAATATAAATTACTTTATGTATTACAAATTTAAACTATCACAACTTGCTTATCTTAAATCTATCTTTTACATATATCCCAAAAAAAAAATACTATCATTTTATGAGCTTTTATTTAAGATATATGTTACATATTTTATGTGACAGATAATTACTTGAAAATTAAAATATGTTCTACCTATTGTATAAGAAAAATAAATAAATAAAGGATTTAAATAATACTAATTGAAAATAAAGAAATGAAATAAATTGACAGTTTTGAATTCCTTAGTTGTAGGCAGTTTTTTTATTTTTATTTTTAAGTGTAGTGAATATATTGAATTTGATTTTTAACTACTCATTTTTTTTTCAATTTCGAATTTACCCTTCTAATTGAATTTATTTACAAACACTTCTCTTTTAGATAATACATATAGATTTGATATGCATATTAAATATTTTATAATTATTTGAATGTTACAATTTTAGAAATAAAAAAAATAAAAAAATAAGAAGATGAAGAAAAAGGAAATAAAAAGAAAAATATAATTTATAAATAAATATTCAATTTTATTATAATTTTATTATTGCCATTCGATTTTGAAATTGATTTTAAATTGAAAGTTGCCTTTTAATATATTATAGATGTTATAGATAATGCATTTTCCTCAAAACTAAGTTCCCAGAAGAAAATATTGATGCCCTCCGCACACGCAAAAGAAGAAAATATATTGATGTTAGAATTGCTATCCTTCAATTGAGATAAACTATATACAAACTTTAGAAAATAATAAAGTACTATGATACACTGTCACAACCCAATTCTTAAAGTACTATAATCGAAGTGCGACCAAATCATAGAAATAAATAAGGGAAAAACCTTGTTGAATTCGAATAATAGTATAACCAGTCATGCAACGCCCCTTTCAATGAAAAAAGACAGATATCAAATGTTATTAATCAATCAACAACATAGCTAAGGTTGATTACAAATCTGGTCTCATGCTTCTGATAACTAACATTCATTAACATAGCACTAAAAATTAAGAGTCTAAGCTTGGTAAGAGATATAATTCAAAATCTAACATAAAAGTCTTAAGTTAGGAAAATGAAAAATAAATAAGAGCTAGTGCTACAACGAAAGTAAAATACGAAGTTGAACCCTAACCTCAACTCTACCCCCTCAGCACCAGCCAATCAACCTAAAAATATTTGAGCGCGCTAAGTAGTAATGTACTTAGTGGGCATGCAACTTTTAAAACATTTCACATTTTTGTAAGAGCAGTTTGTCCAAGCATTCATGACATAACTGATTTATGCTTAATTTACTCTATTTTTGAGGGTTTATACGTGCGTGTTTAAAGATAATCTTCTGGAATTTGGTGCGTTTATGGTGTATTTTATGCTTTGCAGGAGATTTAGGCTCTCGAAGATGGAAGAATGCAGTTTTGGATGAATTTGGAGGAATCTGGCGTTTTCCAGAGGAACCGACATCTCCAGAGCAGAGAAATCACCATTGCACTGGAGTCAGAGGAATCAAGTCTCCAGTGCAGAGGAATCGCCAGAGAAATCACTTCGCCAGAGAAATCAACATGTCAGAGAAGTTGCTAGTCAGAGAAGTCAAGTCCTCAATTTCAGAGGAGTCACCATTCCTCTGAAGAAAGCTAGAGCTGAAGAAGACCAGAGCGGAAGACATTCCGCTGGTGACCCATTCCGCTGACGAAGTACCAGAGATATCACCCATTCCTCTGGCGAATGCCAGAGAGATCATCATTCCGCTGGCAAACCATTTCTCTGGCGAGGTCAGAGAAATCATCTAATCCTCTAGCGTGACCCGTTACTCTGGTGACATCCATTCCTCTGGCGAGAACTGCGAATTTAGCACGAGTAGGAGTATTTTCCGGAGCGCGCATCTAGCTGGAGAGTTGCCTTATTTTACACGATTCTATTACCATTAGAATTCTACTTTGCATGGCAACTTCCATGGTGATCCGAAGGAAATTTGAAATCTATAAATAGGTCTTCTTTTGACCTATTCAAGAGCCCCCAATACCCGAACCCTAGCATTCATACTTTAGTTTTTCTAGCTTTAGAATTTTATTGCTTTCTAGTTTTAAGGCTTGGATCAAGATTCAAGCCGCTACTTCAGTTTTTATTCGGTTTTTATATAATTCGTTTTTACAATTGCGTTCTTTTAATCATGTTTATGTTTTATTTTGTTATGTCTGGCTAGTTTCCTTTAGCTGATTCTAGGGTTTGTAAATAGTTGATTGAATTTATGTGATTTATTTGTTAATACCTTTGTGCCTTCCAGTTTATGATTCATAATTCCTGGTGCTTAATTTCTTGTGAATTATTTGGCCAATAGTTTGCATGTTTAGCTATTCGGTTTGAGACCTAGCGGAGATAACTGTTTAGCGGATTCAGGAATGTATGATATGATTTTAACCTTGAGACCTAGCGGAGATAGGTGGATCATAGGGAGCTATTCTTAGGAGCTATTGGGAGTTAGTAGATTTTCTTGAGACCTAACGGAGATAGAGAATTTACTAATCTACGATCATTGCTGCTCTAGCGAGAGTAATTGGTTAATTAAGCGATCTCTCATCATAGCTGGATTAAACTGGTACATAGGATTAATAGATTAATTGCGTAGATTTAATTGATGAATTTACTACCCTAGGATCAGTTGTCTTTTATATTTGATTTTTCTTACGATCTTTTATTTATTGCTATTTGCGTTTAGTGTTAATCAATCCTCTTTATTTTCGTTTGCCTGAATATTACTAGAGTCTATTTAGGATTACTTAGAGTGATTCGCTATAATAGTCCCTGTGGATACGATACTCGGTTACTTGTTATTTGCTACAATTGCATCGTGTTAGTTGCGATTTTTGTTGCTATAATAATAGTGATCAATAACTTAGAAGGTTTTAAATAAAAGAACTTCTAAGCATGTTAAAACATTTCATTTTAGTGCGCTATTATCACACTAATTCTATTACTCGTTGTGATCATGGACCTTTATCCATTATCAGGTCGCTTACTCTCATTTACTTGAATTGAGGGCGTAACCCAAACAACATTAATTTGACCTCGGGACGCTACCCAGGCAAGCCTTACATTACATGCTCCGGAACACATCTCATCGAACACCCTTATAACGCCTTTTAGTTAGTGTCCGATAGAAATCAGTCCACGGAGTCAACTAATGAGCGTACACATTTCTCAAAAAATATGTTAAGTCATAAGAGAACCTCGAATAATT
This sequence comes from Salvia miltiorrhiza, assembly GCF_028751815.1. Taxonomy (NCBI): domain Eukaryota; kingdom Viridiplantae; phylum Streptophyta; class Magnoliopsida; order Lamiales; family Lamiaceae; genus Salvia; species Salvia miltiorrhiza. The sequence goes on from NC_080391.1 coordinate 35,403,741, forward strand.
CATTGTTGCGAGCGTTAAACAGAGTAGAGTGCACCAAATATTTTATTGGTTAAACAATTTGCATTTCATGAAACATTTAGAGCTTAATAGCTCAATAATACATTTGCAAAATAAGCCCACCTGATTAGGCAAAGCTTGTAGTTCAAACGTAACCTCTCTTGGAATAGCAGTGTTAATCCCCTTATGCAGAAAGCCTGCAAAGTCTATACTTAATATATCTCGTGAAGTGAATCTTAAGTAATAGTGGAAGTGTCAAACATTCTTCGATTCATCACACCGAATTTCTAAAATTTAGATTATAAATATTGAAAACTAAAATTCTTGAGCTAAGGACGTCAACAATATATTTGCTTGACTTTTCTTTGATAAGTGAACTTATAAATAAAACTAATTTAATCATAAATACTTTTATTGCATAATGCAAATACAAATTCATTTCATGCTTAACTCATATAATTAGTAATTACACTTAAAATAATAATAATAATAATAATAATAATAATAATAATAATAATAATAATAATAATAATAATAATAATAATAATAATAATAATAATACATGCAATCATTCTTTAAAAAAATTAATCAAACATAAATATAAAGTATAATTAATTAAATAATTAAGAACCCAATCCATTGAAATAAAATCTGCAGCCAACAATTTAATGTGAAGGCCCGAATCCAAAATTAAAATCGCAACACAATCTGATGAGGACAAAAATATGCATCCCTTAAAGACCGGGAGATTAAGGCCAATTCAACGATAACCGCGTTGTTCACGGTCTAGTCACTACAACAAAATTCGCCTATTAGGACTCTCGTGAGTGTCCTATTACATGACATAATAGAATTTTCACCACTATAGGACTTTTCTAAGGAGAGTCCTATATGCGCTAGTCACAAAATGTATAACAGGACACTCATAATAATAGGACTCTCACGAGTGTCCTATCATAGGAAGCTTCAAAACTCATTTAGGACACTCAGGAGTGCCCTATTACAGTTTTGTGTGAAAATACACAAATTTTTAGTTGATGAGCATCCTATAGCTCATCAAATTACAAACCTCTTCCATCTACATCATTATTATATACAAATGATGAAACCATCATAAAACTCAAGAACAAGCACATTATACTCTAGCCAAAACAAATTAATTAAATTAAAAGTGATACATCAGCATATCTCCTAAAGTAAATGAACAAAACATGTAGATAATTTAATCTAAGGTCTGAACTAATAGAAATAAATGAATTAAATAAATGATAGATCATCTTTAGATACATCAAGGGGAGGCAGCAGCTCGCCAAAGTTTATCTTCACTCCCTGAAAAGATTGATCTTTCCAAGCGTGACTTCAGTTTCGCAACAATTTTCCTTTCAGTATTATAGTCCACCTTGAACAGCATTGACCATATGAAGAAGAATAAATTAGTCACATTAGGTAAACTAGTCATAAACAGGAAGGGGGCATAGGGAAGAAGAAGATGAAGACAACATATCATAATCTATCTATACATGCATGCGCGGGAACTCATTCTCTTCACTCATTGATGTGAGCCAAGATGATGCAGATTCTTGGAATAGAGAAAACTAACATATGTAACCAAATCTCTTGACTAAATATATTTTCAATGTCAGTTCAGAAAATTTTACCAATATTGAAAATTGTGGCTAAGTAATGAATGATTTGTATTACTTGTAATGTTGTGAAGAGAAGGCAATGCAGCTGAACCTGATCAATTCATCACCACAAATAAATTAATAAGCATCAAAGATTAGCAATGGTGTCAGGCTGTTGCGACTGATGAAGTTGAACTAGAATAACAGTAACAACACAAAAACTTAGCTATATTGACATATTCAAGTCAGCCCAATTAGTATATTAATGCAACTGGAAAAGAATTAAATTTCAAAGGCAAAAAGAAGTTTCTTGAAATAGTATCTTATAAATGAGACATCTACCTATCTGATTTATCAAATGTGAATTATTATTTCATGTTCAATTTAACAAGTTTGTAAGGTGTAAAATGAGAGATCCCAATTGAATAAGGCATGTGTCAACAAATTGAGCTGTTCTTAGCTCGTTTGATATTTGAGCCAATTAACTTGGTACAATCAAGTAATTTCCATGCTGCTTCTTTCAAAGTGAATAACACTAGTTAAAATTTTGTCCTACACACACACTGTGACGCCCGGGGACGAAGTACGGAGTGATCGTCGGTGCAAAAAGAGGCACAGACAAGGAGCGGCTCCGGTTAAGACTTCCAAGCGGAGGGGCGCAGGGATGAACCGGAATACACCCGAACGAGAGGAATTCTGAGAATATGCAGGTATGGGACTGCATATTTGAGGAGAACTTAAAGGATTTGATTGGGCTACTCATATCAATAAGATGTATCTTCTTTTCTGGTGCCCACACGGAAGAAACTTCAAGGTTAAGCGTGCTTGGCTTGGAGCAATTCCGGGATGGGTGACCCCCTGGAAGTTTCTCAGGGAGCATGCGAGTGAGGACAAAATACGTTAGAAAAGACTCGTGTTGGTCTGTGGGGACAGCCATCAACTCTGGAGCCGGGCTGTTACAAGTGGTATCAAAGCCGAACCTCTTCCAGTACGGTGTGGTTCGGGGATGAACCATGCGGAAGCTGGTGGGCCTGTGATGCCCGGGGACGAAGTACGGAGTGATCACCGGTGCAAAAAGAGGCACGTATAAGGAGCGGCTCCGGTTAAGACTTCCAAGCTGATAGGCGCAGGGATGAACCAGAACACACCCGAACGAGAGAGATTCTGAGAATATGCAGGTATGGGACTGCATATTCGAGGAGAGCTTAAAGGATTTGACTGGGCTACTCATATCAATAAGATGCATCTTCTTTTCTGGTGCCCACATGGAAGAAACTTCAAGGTTAAGCGTGCTTGGCTTGGAGCAATTCCGGGATGGGTGACCTCCTGGAAGTTTCTCAGGGAGCGTGCGAGTGAGGACAAAACACGCTAGAAAAGACTCGTGTTGGTCTGTGGGGACAGCCGTCAACTCTGGAGCCGGGCTATTACAAGTGGTATCAAAGCCGAACCTCTTCCAGTACGGTGTGGTTCAGGGATGAACCATGCAGAAGCTGGTGGGCCTGTGTTGCCCGGGGATGAAGTACGGAGTGATCGCCGGTGCAAAAAGAGGCACGGACAAGGAGCGGCTCCGGTTAAGACTTCCAAGCTGATAGGCGCAGGGATGAACCGGAACACACCCGAACGAGAGGGATTCTGAGAATATGCAGGTATGGGACTGCATATTCGATGAGAGATTAAAGGATTTGACTGGGCTACTCATATCAATAAGATGCATCTTCTTTTCTGGTGCCCACACGGAAGAAACTTCAAGGTTAAGCGTGCTTGGCTTGGAGCAATTCCGGGATGGGTGACCTCCTGAAACTTTCTCAGGGAGCATGCGAGTGAGGACAAAACATGCTAGAAAAGACTCGTGTTGGTCTGTGGGGACAGCCGTCAACTCTGGAGCCGGGCTGTTACAGGTGGTATCAGAGCCGAACTTCTTCCAGTACGGTGTGGTTCGGGGACGAACCAAGTGGAAGCTGGTGGGCCTATGATGCCCGGGGACAAAGTACGGAGTGATCGCCGGTGCAAAAAGAGGCACGAACAAGGAGCGGCTCCGGTTAAGACTTCTAAGCGGAGGGGCGCAGGGATGAACCGGAACACACCCGAACGAGAAGGATTCTGAGAATATGCAGGTATGGGACTGCATATTCGAGGAGAGCTTAAAGGATTTGATTGGGCTACTCATATCAATAAGATGCATCTTCTTTTCTGGTGCCCACACGGAAGAAACTTCAAGGTTAAGCGTGCTTGGCTTAGAGCAATTCCGGGATGGATGACCCCCTGGAAGTTTCTCAGGGAGCGTGCGAGTGAGGACAAAACATGCTAGAAAAGACTCGTGTTGGTCTGTCGGGACAGCCGTCAACTCTGGAGCCGGGCTGTTACACACACAATTAATCCAAGATATTATCAGTCATGTCAACAGAAAGCTTGATTGGAAATTAGAAAATTACTATAAACGTGAGTGCCCAAAAGTTTCTTTTTGTGCTATCAATAAGAGCCATTGTTTAGCTTCAAAAGTTTCATCTTTAGAAAATCATACTTACTAACTCATGGAAAAGAATATAACTACCTGACTCAGACTGTAATGCAATCCGACTCATGCATAAGTTCCAGTCAAGAGCTTCTCACTACTGCAGAACACACAGATTTATAATGTGAACTTATGATGTAAATTGATAACATGATGAAGCTCATTCATTTCATATCCTAAATCAAGCTTAGTTGTAAACCGGAGTTGATAATAATCAAGGTCTGGATAACATTTATACATATTCATGGGAAAATAGGATCAGATACTATTATTTGAATTTAGTTATATTATGAACACATCAACTTCAGGGATTTAGTAAGCTGCAAGGAAATCAAGCAACCTATTAGCTTCTTTATAAAATAAATAGCATTAGCTTTCCCTATTCATCTTTTACTATAATTTGGCAAGTAGTTGCCCTGATTTTTTGAGATATAGAGCTATCTTGAAGACTATCAAATACCCGATAAAGAAAGAGATTATCATGAAGAAAGAGATAAATATGAAGAATCATTGTCCTATTCTAAGTTTAAAAGGAGTCATATTCCTACTAGAATTCTTAGTATTTTGCCTATAAATAGAGGCTTATATTCATCATTCATGGACCAAGTCTGTACAATATAATCTCTCCACCACACATAGTGAAAACCCCGAGAAACCCACCGTGGATTTAGATCTTTACGATCGAACCACGTAAATTCCTGCGTTCTTATTGCCAAAATTTGACTCAACCCAAAACACCTAATGGATTGACTCGCAATCGTACGAGGTCGTCCTAGTGTAATAAGCTAACCCAAGTCGTCTCTCAAGGAAGGCTAAACAGGGCTTTGATCATGCTACGCACAGAAAACATGAAATAAACCTAAACACTCTAATCAGAAGTTTGGGTCTGACACTTTCTCTCCGATTAACTAATGCGTAATTAAAATAAAGCATATAAAGTTAACTAGGCAAAAGATAGAAAGCCAATAAGAATGCAAGAAGGCAAACAAAGCTAGGGTTCTAAACTAGCAATCTAGAAAGCAATCATCAATTCAACACCATAAACAACGATTATCTAGGCGAAATAACATATTAACATTTAATCAAATGAATGTTAAGCAAACACACATGGACAAACTAATTAGAACATGGCATTTGAACATTAACGAAATCAACTAGAGTTTCAAACTCAAACACTAAACCAAACGATCATAAACTCGTAAACATCTAAGATTAATAACTACCTAGGCAAGAAACTCAATCAAGCATCAGATTCGAATGCAAGAAAATCTTAATCTCCATAAAAGAAATCTCTAAATATTCATCAACAAGAAAGGAAAAGGGTAAACAATAGCAACAAACTACGAATCACGTAGATTATCTAAACTCAACAACAATTATCTCCAATCATCATATTAATCAAAACACAAAATAAAGATTCAAATAAACCAAAGGATTTAGAAATCTCAGAGAATCTAGAATCAACAACAATGAACTTCAATCTTCACATTCATTAAAAACAAGAAACAAAGACTTAAATAACCAAGGGATTCATAAACAAAGAGAATCAAAGGGAGTTCTTACAAAACATAGCAATCCAAGGAAAACCAATCCGATGAAGTGTTAATTGTCATCCAAAAAAATCCAATGAATCCAAGATTGAAAGTAAGTGTTGTGGAACTCTAAAAACCTTAAGAAAGAGGTGAAAATCGCCTATGGAGGCTGCTGGAGACGAGAGTATAAAGTGAAACCCTAGAGATGGGTTTTAAACTAAAAAAATCGTAACTGCCAGATCACGCAGTAGGCGGCCGCCTAGAGAAGGCGGTGGCCTAGAAGTAGGCGGTGGCCTAGAGAAGGCGGTGGCCTAGAAGTAGGCGGTGGCCTAGAGAAGTAGGCGGCCGCCTACTACCCCTTTCGTAAATCCAAAGTAGGCGAGCGGCGAGGCTAGGCGGGCGCCGTGCGCGCGGCGTTTTTGTTTTGGTCCGTTCTCCCTCGTCTCAAGTCGGATTTTAGATCCGTTTTCGCCTACGAACTCATATCGAGACGAACTTTGATTCTTCATCAGACCATTCAACTAAATTCTGACTTTAATTTTGTTCACATATCAATCAATGTGAGCACAAAATCCTGAGACAACAAAATTAGCACAAAAGCTCAAATCATTCAACTCTTAAGTGAAAGAGACCAAAATAAAAGTCAATATAACACGTAAACACCCAGAGATTCATCACAAAATAGGGCTAAACAACCCCCCACACTTGATCCTTTGCTTGTCCTCAAGCAAAGTCACGACACCAAAAGATAGTTCACAAGAAAACTTCCTCACCATTCACATCTCCAACCAATCTAAGTCTCTTAGCCATTCACATTCCTCACGAGATGTTCATTGTTAAGATTTTAAGAAGCAACAACCACATGATACAATTCAATCCGATCAGACCCAATTCTCCGCTAGAGGTGAATTCCCTAATGTGATTGCCTTTATAATCAAATCCCATTTTCCTTGAAGATGATAAACAATCAAACCAAAAAAAAAAAAAAAAAAATTATACATCTTTCTTTTAAAGGTGATGTTATTCCATTCTCAATAGATGGGCCAACTTTCGTGAGATCAACACTTTTGGAGGTAATCCAAAATGTTCTCACGTGGTTTTCCATGCTCATAACACTACCGTCAGAGGAGCAGAGACCCAGAGCTATAGAAAACTTCACAACAAACCAACATTCAAACTCAAGGGATAAGATCGTAGGCTATCACAATGAAAACACTCCCTCTAGCATCTACCGGACAAATCACGTCAAGAATAGCTCATAAGGGTGTTGCATCCAAAACATTAAACAACTTACATCAAGAGAGGAATATGCATAGCCTGAGAGACAAAGATAGCAACCAAGCCAACACAAAGCATGAAATTTACTTGTGAACAAATCATCAAAGTGTGCATTATTACTTGAAGCCAAACAACAATCAAGATAAAGGAGACCATTTGCCCCACACAAGAAAGCCCAAAAACACAACAAAAAGGCACCCATAGGATCACAACTACCAACAAACACCCCCCCCCCCACACTTAAACTCTGGCACTGTCCTCAGTGCAAACAAAAAGAGGGTTGAAGGAGGAAACTTCCCTAAATACCGATCCAGTGGTGAGTCTGTAGTGTCCCACGATGTTTGCCTCTCTCTCATCCAAAGAACAAGCAGTCTCCAACGCAACAACCTGCACCAAACAACAGATGCAACAAAACACAACACAAACAAAACGACAGAAAAATGAAACCAGAAAAAGCAAGAAAACATGGGTTGCCTCCCATGCAGCGCTAGTTTTTAAGTCGCCAGCCCGACTAAGAAGGTCCCTTAACCAAAATCCGATTGGAGCTCCAGCTGCCTTAGCGCCCTTGTAAACACATCTTTTTGAATTGCAGCTGCGGGTCCTCCAAATGAGCGTTCCATGCTCATATCATGAGATGCTCCTCTATCCTCCCATCCAAGGAGATCGAGTGACACAACCTCATCGAGCTTCTCTTCCAGTGGCAAGGCAGACAGGAAGCCTTGCTCTATGTCATATTCCTCGTGCAGCTTATCCAGAGATTCCTGCTCAATGTCAGCCTCATCCTGCAGGTTAGCAAGGAATTCCTCCACGATCTCGTCCTCCTCCTGCAGCTGATTAAGGAATTCCTGCACAATATAGTTCTCATCCAAAGCATCAAATGCTTCAACATAAGAGCAGGTTTGAATTAAGCGAGTGGGGGGTAGTAGGTTTTTGATCAAAAACAGAGAATGTTACCGCTCTACCCGCCCCTACCATACTTACAGTTCCCGTACCCACATCGATGCGAGTACGGGTGGTAGCCATAAAGGGTCGGCCAAGTAGCACGAGATGCCCATTCTCGCCTCTAATCCCTTTTTCCTCATCAAGTACAACAAAATCAGTGAAAACACTAATCCCCCTCACGACCACCTCAACATCCTCAACAAGGCCTCGTGGGCTGCTAATGGAGCCGTCAGCTAGCTCTATCTTAATGTTCGTGCATTTCAGCTCTTTATTTCCCAACCTCTCAAAAATATCAAGCGGCATCAAATTGACTGCCGCGCCCAAATCAAGCATTCCCAAAACCTTTTCAACCCCACCTAAGCTAATATCAAAAATAAAGCTACCTGGATCTCCTTGCTTGGGTGGTGGTTGGTCTAGTGCAACAGTGACGGGTGGCAGTGGCTCACTGGGGCATTGGGTAGCCTTGATTGCCTGCACAGTTTTGCTTCTCCATCTCCCCATGGTTATTGGGGCCTTGTCCTTGACTACCTCAACGGCATGAGCTTGATGCGGCTGTTTGTCCTGGTTTGGGAACTTTCCGGTCGGCTGTTCTTGCTGCAGCTGATTCAGGGCTCCTATAAGTTGCCCAACTGTAGTCTCGAGACGCTTGATGGTAGCACTCTGAGACTCCATGTTCCGTTTGGTCATCTCCATGAAAGACTGCATGGTGTCCTCGAGAGACGGCTTCTGTGGTTGAGCTTGCTTCTGAAACTGTTGGGGAGCATTCTGGTATTGCTGCTGCTGCTGAAAATTCCCTTGTTGTATAGGAAACTGTTGATACTGCTGATACTGCGGGGGCTGCTGTTGCTGATAAGCTTGAGTGTAGTTCTGCTGCTGAGCTCTCCAACCCGAGTTGGAATTTTGTTGCCCTTGATTAAACACGGGCCTCTGTTCAAATTGAGGCCTCCCCGGATAGCTCTGAGCAGCATAGACCTCTGCTTCTCCTTCAGGTGTGCATTCCCCCATGCGATGGCACGCGTTGGTTCCATGACCAAAATCGCCACATATGCCACATCCTTCTGCTGGTGGCGCATGAACTAGTGGAGCCTTCACCTGGTTCATCGTGAGGTGTTGTACTTGCCTCATCAGGTCCGCTACTTGCTTCTGAAGCTCATTGTTGGGAGCTACTGCATTGGCTTCAACCCTCCTTCCTCTAACTGATTTCTGTTGAGAACTCGCGGCAAGTGTTTCGAAAATCCCTTTGAGCTCATCAGCTGTCTTCCGGGCAATGTTGCCCCCTGCTGTACTGTCCACCATAAACTGTGCCGTCTGGATCAATCCGTCATAGAAGAACTGCATCAACATGACGGGTGCAAGCTGGTGCTGCGGGCACTGGCGGAGGAGCTCTTGGAATCTCTCCCAAGCCTCGTGGAGAGGCTCGTCAGCTCCTTGCATGAAGTTCATTATTTGGCTCCTAATCTCTTGAGTCTTGTGATTAGGGTAGTACTTGAGCATGAACTTCTCACACGCCTCTCCCCATGTAGTGATGGAGTTCGGCGGTAGGGACAACAACCACGTTCTCGCCCGGTCCTTGAGTGCGTAGGGTAAGCACTTGAGTCTCAACTGATCCTCGGTGAGTTCCAGCAGTGGGAAGGTCTGCACTTGGGTGCAGAAATCACGGATGAACTGCAAGGCGTCCTCACTGGGCATCCCATAAAAGAGCGGCAACAGGTTTGAATCATTGGGCTTCAGATTATAATTCCGGACCGCCGTGGGAAGCACTATCGCAGAAGTGCTAGTGGTCCCAATAACTGGCCTGGAAAAATCTCCCATGTACTGGACATTCTGCTCCGCCATTGCTTCTTGGTCAGGATTAGGCCGAGCTTCTTCTTTTTCTTCTTCAGAATGCACTGAAGGCGTCTCCTCCACGGCTTCCAAGATGGGATCGGAAGCAATTCTCTCTTCACAGTTTTTCTCTTGAAACTGTGATTCCACAAAACTTCTCGAACTGGACTCGGACTCCTTCTCCAGGCTTGAAAGAACCTCCCGAGGTCGATGAATGTTGTCGTAGTAAGGTGCAAGCTTTCTCTTCAAGCTTCTACGTCCTTGCATACACAACACGAACAAACAAATCAAACGCACCGGAGGGAGAAAATAACCGAGTCAAAAGAAATAAACAAAAATAAACACGGAAAACAATGCAACACAATCAAATGCCTAAAGCCTTCCCCGGCAACGGCGCCAAAATTTGACTCAACCCAAAACACCTAATGGATTGACTCGCAATCGTACGAGGTCATCCTAGTGTAATAAGCTAACCCAAGTCGTCTCTCAAGGAAGGCTAAACAGGGCTTTGATCATGCTACGCACAGAAAACATGAAATAAACCTAAACACTCTAATCAGAAGTTTGGGTCTGACACTTTCTCTCCGATTAACTAATGCGTAATTAAAATAAAGCATATAAAGTTAACTAGGCAAAAGATAGAAAGCCAATAAAAATGCAAGAAGGCAAACAAAGCTAGGGTTCTAAACTAGCAATCTAGAAAGCAATCATCAATTCAACACCATAAACAACGATTATCTAGGCGAAATAACATATTAACATTTAATCAAATGAATGTTAAGCAAACACACATGGACAAACTAATTAGAACATGGCATTTGAACATTAACGAAATCAACTAGAGTTTCAAACTCAAACACTAAACCAAACGATCATAAACTCGTAAACATCTAAGATTAATAACTACCTAGGCAAGAAACTCAATCAAGCATCAGATTCGAATGCAAGAAAATCTTAATCTCCATAAAAGAAATCTCTAAATATTCATCAACAAGAAAGGAAAAGGGTAAACAATAGCAACAAACTACGAATCACGTAGATTATCTAAACTCAACAACAATTATCTCCAATCATCATATTAATCAAAACACAAAATAAAGATTCAAATAAACCAAAGGATTTAGAAATCTAAGAGAATCTAGAATCAACAACAATGAACTTCAATCTTCACATTCATTAAAAACAAGAAACAAAGACTTAAATAACCAAGGGATTCATAAACAAAGAGAATCAAAGGGAGTTCTTACAAAACATAGCAATCCAAGGAAAACCAATCCGATGAAGTGTTAATTGACATCCAAAGCAATCCAATGAATCCAAGATTGAAAGTAAGTGTTGTGGAACTCTAAAAACCTTAAGAAAGAGGTGAAAATCGCCTATGGAGGCTGCTGGAGACGAGAGTATAAAGTGAAACCCTAGAGATGGGTTTTAAACTAAAAAAATCGTAACTGCCAGATCACGCAGTAGGCGGCCGCCTAGAGAAGGCGGTGGCCTAGAAGTAGGCGGTGGCCTAGAGAAGGCGGTGGCCTAGAAGTAGGCGGTGGCCTAGAGAAGTAGGCGGCCGCCTACTACCCCTTTCGTAAATCCAAAGTAGGCGAGCGGCGAGGCTAGGCGGGCGCCGTGCGCGCGGCGTTTTTGTTTTGGTCCGTTCTCCCTCGTTTCAAGTCGGATTTTAGATCCGTTTTCGCCTACGAACTCGTATCGAGACGAACTTTGATTCTTCATCAGACCATTCAACTAAATTCTGACTTTAATTTTGTTCACATATCAATCAATGTGAGCACAAAATCCTGAGACAACAAAATTAGCACAAAAGCTCAAATCATTCAACTCTTAAGTGAAAGAGACCAAAATAAAAGTCAATATAACACGTAAACACCCAGAGATTCATCACAAAATAGGGCTAAACACTTTCCGTTATAGGTAATTTTTTTTGGGCATAACACAATCCATTATATAAAACAATGGCCCAAACTTAATGGAATAGAGATCCAATTAATAAAAAAGTCAAGCCCATTTTAATTAGGGCAACGACCCAAATGTGAGCCCAATTCACCCTCTCTTACTCCTCATAGTTGCTCCTATCGTTTTTTCGACTGAGACACACCCAACACGGGAGACACACCCAGACATATACCCAGTGGCGCCGCCTATGAACTGCGGTGGAGAATGTCGTCGTTAGCCGCCCCTCCCTTCAACTCTCTCATCTTCCCTCATCTCTCCATTTCTTCTGTTTTTCCTTGTTGAAAAAAAGACACAACACACACACACACGACGCACACCACTCTCATTCATCTTCTTCCTCAATGGCAGCAGTAGCCACTGCCTCGGCCACCTCTGCCATCTCCCTCTTCTCTCTCCCCTATTTTCGATCCCGACTCACAGCGCCATGGAGGTCACCACAGCCATCTGAAACCCTAAACCCCCAAATCACTGTTGACCATCTCTCTCTTCGAAGCTGGCAACCACCGCCACTACCGCGAACAACAACCACTGCTGTTGTCGTTGCTTTGACGGTTCATTCCTCCTTCAATTTTTGACCCACAACATAGCTAAATGTCTTGCCGTCGACCACATTACTCTCTCCCTCTGCTTCTGCAGGTGGACAATAGCAGCCCACACCGTTGTCGCCCTCTGGTTGGCCTGACACTCACAACAGCAGCACTGCCACTCAACCCCCAAGCCCAACATCAAAATCCAAAGCTCAAATAGATTTCCTTTTCTATTCTATGAGTTTGTACTGAGCTCTTTGCAATTACCAAATTCGTATTTTACTCGGTTTATTCTTGTTTCTTTATATACACAATGTATATGTAAAACATGTTTATGAATGAATGAGTTGGATGTTGTAATATATATATATATATATATATATATATATATATATATAGGTTATGTATTGAGAAATTAAATATTTTGTAAAATTTAGAATCGTTGAAAAGATCAATAATTTTGATGAACAAGCATTTTGATTTGGGGTTTGAATCCTGGAATGACGAGATTTTCTAAATACATCTATTCATCAAAATTATTGACTTGTTCATCAAAATTATTGATCTGTTCAACATTTTGCAATTTCGCAAAATATTTAAATAGAACCTCTCTCTCTCTCTCTCTCTATATATATATATATATATATATATATATATATATATATATATATATATACATGGTAACAACAAAATGGATGAGGGGGTTCAAGATGAAACATTAATAGGTTTCGGTCAAACTGCGTTTCTATTGTTGTTTGAACTTGGCTGATGTTTGGGGTTTGATTTGCTGAAATATAACTAGACCTCGGTGAATAGGCTGTAGTAGAATTACAAGTATCATTTCTTCAATATTTTCAAGAGGAACTAAGAAAGAGCTTAAAGGAGTTTAAAACAGAAGCTTACGTCTGCACTTTCAATTTTCTGGCGTGGGAGAAAATTGATGGATTGTGGAATGACTTGTGTAAAGTGAAAATGAAAGACTTGGCTGAAGTCTAACTTTTTGGAGGAAAGGGTATAGTTTCTGCACAGAGTTGGTGGTGATGTTAAGTGCAGGGTCCCACACTTTTAAGATGAGCATGATATAACAGTTGAATTACTTTCTAGGTTTACGAGTGAAACTAATATCTGATGGCATTTAATTTTCTTTAAGAAATATGCCATGAGATTAGTGAAAAGATTTAGGCTAGAAGCTGCCAAACACATAATAACAACCATGAGTTCTACTGACAATATTGATCCAACATTGTATAGATGTATGATTGGTAGTTTATTATACTTAACAACAAGTATACTTGACATTCTTAGTATAGTGTAGGAGAGTGTGTTAGGTATCAGGTTATGCCCCATGAGTCCCATCTGAAGACTATAAAAAGAATACTTTGATATGCTGCTGTGACTACAGAGCTAGGAATGTGATTTTCAAAAGACACTAGTCCTAACATTGGTTATCTTAGTGATGCTGATTGGGCCACTGATGTTGAAGACAGGAAGAGCACCAGTGGTGGATGTTATCTCGTTGGTAACAATGTTGTATCATGGCCAATCAAGAAAAAAAATTGTGTTTCTTTTTCCACAACTGACACAGAATACATTGTTGTTGGGAGCTATTGTGCACTATTACTTTGCCTCTAGAAAACGTTGGATGACTATGGTATGGAATGTAATATTTTGACTGTGATGTGTGATAACACTAGTGCCAAATTTTCAAAAATCATATTCATCATCCTCGCACAAAACACATTGACATTCGTCATCACTTTATTGGAGATCTTGTTGAGAAAAAAGCTGATTGGGTTGGAGCACATCACTACTACAAAATTATTTGCAGATATCTTAACTAAAGCATTAGATTTTGAGAGATTTTTCCATCTTAATTAGGAAGTCTCTCGGTTTGTGTTGCATGTAAATGTTTGCATGTCATGGATGATGGGACTTAGGATGTTACTTGGCTCCCAACATCTGTTTTTTATTTCTTGTGTTTATTTTTTTATTTTTTTAGGCATATGGATGTGGAGACTAATGATACTAACATTGTTAAACAAAACTTGATACTTTGATACTCTAAGTGAATTGATGTGAGCTTGTTCCAGAACCAAATGTTGATTTCTCTAAACTATTTTGATGTTATAAGATCGGTAGCATGAGAGTGAGACTTAATGATTATAAAGCAGCTCCAAGAAAAAGAGATCACAAAATGAACTCTCATCTAAGTACTCGGGGCACGACATTCCCTGTGACGATGCACTCATGGAAAACCGGTGTTGAGAACAAAGATCTCAAATATTTTCAACATCAAAAGAGAAACCTCATGTGCATAAGGTGACAATTCTTCTGATTCAAGGATGTTGCATCTCAATGTTATCTAACAATTTTTCAATATTGGTACCTAACATTATCTCATCCTTGTTTGAATTCGTTAGACATTCACATTTCTTTATTTTTCTCTCTCATTATCTGATTGTATGAATTTGCATTTTTTAGGCTTTTTTCAAGATTAATTATATGCCTATCTTCATAGATTTTGTTTGATATGGTGTATGTTAGATATATGTTTTGGGAGATTTTTATGGGATTTGAAAATTATCTCTAAGGGGCTTAAGTGTTGGATATTAATTAGGATCTTGGGTTATAAATATGCCTCACATTCATAACATTGGATGATATAACTTTGGCTGTTGGAAGCTTTTTTCAAGATTTGCATAGGCCTTAAAATCTAAAAGTCATGAATAAAAGCCCTTATTTGAGTAAACTCTTTGAAAGCTTTACACAATACTTTGGATCACCAGAAATTGATGCAAAACACCTCTTTGCCCTACCGAAAATCAATCCAACACGACCATCTTCATCATCTCAACATCT
Organism: Salvia miltiorrhiza; assembly: GCF_028751815.1. NCBI lineage: Eukaryota > Viridiplantae > Streptophyta > Magnoliopsida > Lamiales > Lamiaceae > Salvia > Salvia miltiorrhiza. The sequence continues at coordinate 35,418,802 of NC_080391.1, forward strand.
GATGGTGGACCATCCACAAAATCTTCGATGCTCTCACTCAAACCATCTCTAAAACAGAGTAGCTCGAGCTCTTCTATTGGGCCAGACACCATTCTTCGCATACTCGAAGCCCCCATTTACGTTGAACCAATTACCATGATTAGTCGGGAAGACGTGGAACAACACAAACATCTAGCAAAATTGCATGAAGCTCTTATTAAGACGACGCAGAAGATAAAAAAAATTGGAGAACAAGGAAAATAGTCGATGGAAAAAGGTTACCCTTGGAACCGCAACATCAACTCCGAAACCCTCCCAACATCCGTCAAAGCCTACGAAATCGGCTGCAAGCCAAGATTCCATCCATTCGCCTCCTAAAGAATGAGGTAGTTGCGGATGTTGAGAAGAGTATTCCATTTGAATCTTCTAAAAAAGATGTTTTTAGTGATGATGTTAACAAGTCGAATGATGCTACTAAAAGCTTAGATAAATATGCTTTCTACTGAAGTTCTCATGGATGTTGATACACATGTTTAGAAAGATGTTGCTCGGGATGCCCTTTCGTTGTTGATATAATCGATGTTGATGAAGTGTTTGCCCAAAGTTCCTCGCGAGGAGGTCAGAAGAGGAAAGATGAGTCCTCCAGTGATACTCGTAGATACAAGAGATCCACTAAATCGAAGTCCACACTCCATGTACCACCGAACATCAATCTTCCATAACATGATGAATAAGATGTTGCACCAACATCTAAGTCACCACTGCCAAAGGTGAAGATCCATTTGTCTCCTCCCTCTAAAGCAGGCAAGGCAAAGACCTCCATTCAAACAGTGTCTCAAACCTCATCTCCCTGCAAAAGCACTTCAGTAGCACATCTGATTTAGAGATTAGGGTAAGCAAATCATATTCCTCTAAGTTTTATACCCGAGAAGCCAAATGATTGTTTAAGACAATGTCTGTTAGGAAGTTTCTAAACGAACGTTGTGCTGATGGAAAATTCTTCCATAAATATAAGTTGGATGTGCTCTTGCAAGATAGAGGGATGTGTGGGACTGTTGTGATGTGCATAGTTATGATGAGGACATTATTCGTGAGTTTTATGTGAATTTGTTGCCTGAGCGTTTAACCATGAATCTATAAATTATGGGAAGATGTTTGTGATGGGTAACATTTATGATCTATCTCTTGTGGCGATCAATAAAGCATGTTATACTGAAGATGTTGATAGGTCTATTACTAATATTGATGATGAGGACATAATGAGCACGTTGACTGTAATTAAAATGATATAATAGACTTCAAAATTTGTTGCCTCTACTCTTACATGGAAATGTGATGCTCTTCATAATTGATGTACTTAACTATATGCCAACAAAAACACCACAGTAATCACTCGTGAATAGGCCGAGTTTATTTATAAAGCTGGTAAGCCTCTTGCTTTCAACTTTGGTGAGCAAGTGTTTGATAACATTTTCCGTGCAATATTTAAGTCCTTAGGTTCCAACATGCTCACTTACCCCATCTTGATATACAATCTCCTGGTGAGTCAAAGATTTTAGGAAAGGGAATAAGTGGTGTTAGTTGAAGGGAAAAATTCTCTTGAGGCCTGAACGGGAAGATGATGAAGACTTATTTAATGTTGAGATTGACAAGTTTGGTTTACTAGAAGCTGTAGATAAGGATGACGGCACATCTTATGTTCTTCATGTTACTCCTGATGAGTTGAAAAGAGTTTGCAGATACTAATCCCAGGCCATAAGAGGTTGATGTTGCTATCGACATTGATGAGTTGAAAAAGGCTATGCAAGAGTTTATCAACCTCAAAGACCAAGTGCGCACCATGATGGATAGAACCAACAAGATGGGCATGGCCATGATTTCAAGGATCGAGCATACTGAAAAGTTGTTTCAGCAACTATTACATTTTCATTCTTCAACAAAAAATGAGGAGTAGATTATACGTTGATGCTGATGTTGGTGCTAATGATGGAAGTCAAACGTTGATGTTGGCCATTTTTATGTTTTTTTATCAAAAATAATGTTTATGTTGGGGAGTAATTTTTGATGCATGAACATCTAGTTTTTGTATTTGTGGTGTGTGATCACTGAAACAATATTTGTGGTGCATGACACCATATTTTTATAACATTATGAAATGTTATGTTGTTTTTGGTTATGTTGTTGGTCCAACATTTTTTTGTTTTCATATACTTAAGTTAGTATATCTTGTTTGGTGTTGAACTTTTGAATTCCCAGGTCTTAACATCGATAGTGAAGGTCTTGATCTTTGGCTGACCTTCATAAGTAGGGGTGGGAAGATAGGGTTCGGGTATAGGGTACCCAATTACCCGACCCAAAAAAATCGGGTATCGGGTACCCTATACCCGAAAAATTAGGGGTCGGGGTCGGGGTCGGGTATTTAGGGTGTTAAAAAATCGGGTATCGGGTATACCCGAAAAACCCAATTTTGTAATTAATAAATTTTAAATTATTTAATTAAATTAAATTTAAAAATCTGTAAAATTTTGAATTGAAATTCAATTTTCAACTCCAAGCCCTACCCCTACTGTTCCGCCGCGTCCCCCCTCCCACAGTCCCACTCTCTGCCTCCCGCGACCCGCCTCCGGCCAGCGACCCAACGGCACGCCGGCACCCCTCGCCCGCTTGTCATCTCCCTCCGCGTGCCTCTCACTCTCCGTCTTCGTTTTTCATCGTACCCTCCCACTCCCTCCGCGCGCCTCCCATAGCCGACGATGCGACGCCTCCGAGCTCCAGGCCTCCACCAGACCACCGCGTAGCACTCCAGGCCTCCACGGGCCACCGCGCCGCCTCCAAGCTCCAGCAGGTATGCTTCTTCAGTTCTTCTTCTTTTTTTTTTTTTTGTTACAGAGTTCTTTTTTTTGTTTTTTTTGGTTCGCTTCACCCTTTCTCTTTTTTCGGACTTACGCCATCTGCCTATTCAATTTACTCAAATTGTAATCAATAAAATTAGGCTTTAAACACTTAGCTTGATTGAATCAAGCCATCAATTATGACAGACTGTAGGAGATTGATTACCTTCGGGTAATTAGGCTTAATTGGATAATAGGGTACCCTAATACCCAAAATACCCGATTTTCACAGTTTGACTTTGAAAAAATCAATTTTGACCAGGTAATTTAGGGTACCTGAATACCCGAGTCGGGTATTAGGGTACCCAATTTTTTAATCGGGGTCGGGATCGAGTATAGGGTTTTAGGCTTATTTGGGATCGGGTACCCGATTTTTTCAGGTAGGGTAGCCGATCCCGACCCGATTCTCAGCCCTATTCATAAGATTGATATTTGTTTTACAGGTTTCAGTGTTGTTGATATTTAGGGGGGAGTGAGAGTGAGAGAGAGAGAGAGAGAGAAAGGGAGAGAGAGAGTCCTAAATTACCTTTTGTTTGATTCAAGGGGATTGGTGTGCAAACATTATTTTGGGACTATTTTTGAGGTTTTACCCTTATTTAATTAAATGGAGTATTCTAATTTCTCATTTATTTGAACCTGTATCATATTCTTCTCTGTATATTGCTTTCTTTGTTTTTGTTGCATGAAGGAAAACCTTAAGAGGGAGATTATTAGAATCAATGTTGACTCCAACAATGTTGGGTTGAATGTTGATAACATTCTATTGTCAATATTTCTGGGTTCCAGCCAATATTCCGGGAGTTTTCCTTGAAGCTAAACTTTGACTCTCCATTAATACATGTATATATTTAATCTTTCACTTTCTTTTACGTTTTATTATTTTTTTTGGTTGTGAAATAATGTATTCTTTGTAGTTAGCCACATTTTTAATAAGTGAAAATGTGGATTAATCATGGTTCAAGGTAGTGAGCAGTTAATTCCTATTTTTCAGGAACCATGATCTTTGAAAGTTTCGCCTATCCATAAACATATAAACTCGCACACACAGAAGTTAAAATTGACAGAGAGACTGAAGCAGCAACTCGTGTAGAAGTTATAACTCACAGAGAGACTCTAACTGAAACTCGTGTAGAAAATATGAAGAACACAAGAACACCAACAATGATTACCCAGTTCGATGATAACACACCTACGTCTGGGGGGCCACGCCCAGTTCAATCAGTTCACTAGTGATGATAAGAAATACAAAGGACTTACACGCGAAGACTCGATCTTCCTAGCCTCTATTTCTTCCCAAACCTTCACCTATATGAACAACGAAGAGCAAGATAGAACTTACTCTTTACGAACGTAATTGCTGCACAATCCACGCTCAACACCAACCAACAATATCACTCCAACACGCTGGAGCAATCGACAACACGAAAGAACTAACCCACGAACCACGCTTACTAAAGAAATAAGCAATAAACTAGAACATACTCAACAATAAATGTATGCTCTCAATATGCACGAAATTATTCTCTCTAAGAAGTAGAATATCAGTAATAGCAGCAGCCAAAAACGAATCCTCTTCCATTCCAATAAATATGTAAACCCTAGGAAGAGATAGGTTGAGATAGGACTCTTGACGGGCTCTAGACTGCGGCCCATAAGAAGGTCTTATTGCGGCTGCACAAAATAGGGTTCTCTGAAACCCTGGGTAGAAGAATTCTCATGCCAAAAGGAGATCCAAGAGAAACGAATCGCCCAAGTATATCTCCAAACTTATCTTCAAAACCCGCAGGAAAAAGACAGCAAAGTGTCTCACCAACGGAAGCAACTGATGAAGCAACAGTTCTGTCCAGTTTAGTAGATACACTTATTGTCTACACAATGACAATTAATTAGAGTATGAAAATGCTCTAACAATCTTCAACCAACATTTCACGATAAGTTGACTAGCAGTTTTCGAAGATGCAGCACATGAAGCTTCTGGAAGTGAGAAGTGGAGAAAATTGACCATGATATGACATTCTATAAAAGCTGCAAGATGGCTCTCTCATGTGTACGACTTATAAGTGTGATTTCACCGACCTAACATTCACCACTTCTGGAAGTGAGAAGTGGAGAAAATTGACCATGATATGATATCTGTATTGATAGGAGGTTAATGACAAGGATTGAAAATCAATGACATTGGAGCGTAGCATGTTCTTTATTTGATCGTTTAACCTTGGGTTAATCGATTGATAGTCTTCTACGTTGAATCAACATTCTAAGTAGAGTTAATAGATACTCCCTATGTCCACAATACCGTTTTCACTTTTGCCCCTTTGGTCCGTCCACAATATTATTTCCACTTCCATTTATAATAATAGGGTTCACAAACTCTATTCACAACAATAGTGGGATCCAAACTCTACTCACAACAATACTCACCACTATCCATCATTTTCTTAATATTCGTGTTGTCCACAAAGTAGAAACGATATCGTGGATAGATGGAGTATGTATTTTAATCTTAGACAATCAATCTGTAAAGGTTGATCATCAAGAAATCTTGTACTTTATTGTGTAATATTGATAAACAAAAAGTAAATTTAATCATAAAGCACTCACGGATTGTATTTATATAACTCGTAAAAAAGTATCATATGTATTATTTAATTTTCATTACAGATTCATTTGAATATTATCAATAATTTATTATCAACATTTCTGGTAATATTACCCTTACAAACTATATAACGTTACTTATGGTAATTGAACTCTTTAATTTTTGGTGAGATATAGGCAAGCTTGTTGGTGAGAAGCATATGTAAGCTAAAATTAAATATTTTTATTAGATGGGGGCTAGAACATATAGGCTAATAGGCATATCGAACTTCCTCAATAAATTAAATTAATATCGACTAACCAACCGATCGATCAATAGGAAACGTGGCAGTCATCCCCTTTCTTATATATCTTCTTATCAAATATTTCACACTTCTCTCCATTCTTTTTTCTGATCTCAAACACACACTACTACGCGCGTGTCAAATACGAGTTTGTTTGTCATTTTAATTCAAAGGCTGCATTAATTAAATTTCGGTTGTTAGTCGTTGGATGTATTATACAACACTTTTTAATTTACTCTGTGTTAATAAAATAATATTCTCAATTTTACTCTATTTCATTATATTCCATTTAATTTATTATTTTGAAGTCGGCCATAACCCAGATTCGAGGCATGTTAGCCTCCAACTCGATCCCACATCACAAACTGAAAGAAATTAATTAATAAATAAAAAGATTGATCGCGAAATGTGTAGACCAAAAACATGGTCATAAATTACAATCGTTTCTTTTATAAGCCAAATGGCAAATAAACAGGCAGACTACCACAGTCCTAATCAAAAAAAGCATACGCTCATCATCGTGTTTAGAACTGTATTAATACTAGAATCAATACGCCAAATATCTATCTATATATATATATAGGCTATTGCATCATTTGAGATAAAATTATTAGTATGCTTGTGTTTTGGTATTCACAAAGCTGATGCTCACAACCCTATCGATATATATCTCCCTTGTGTGATGCTATATATTCTGATCGGAAAGCTTAATTAAGAGAAGAAGAGAGTTGATGGTTTGCTTCTGTTTCCTGGTGGATCAGAAGAGCGTCGTACGGCGGAGCAAGCCGGCAGCGGGGACGTGTTCGCGGTGCCGCCACGGCGCAACGGTGGCCGACATGCAAACCTCAACTAGGTTTTGCTACATCCCCTTTTATTGCAAGTCATGGAAGGCTATCATATGCAGTTTCTGCGGGAGCATTCTCAAATCCTACAGATGAATTCACTATCATATGTGCATATATACTATTTAATTAAGGACTCTTTTTGTTTTCTCCTTTTGCTTTTGGAAACCGGAAATTAACGAGGGTGTGCATGTACGAAGTTATCGATCGAGATATGTTTAATTAGATGTTTTCATTTCATATTTGTACAGATTCTGGCCGGTAAGAATTTCATTCAGATACTAGCTATAAGCCAGCTGGCTTTCTTCTTTTAAGGACTTTGATTGCATATTTATCACAAAAAATTGAGAGATATATAAAAAATAAATTCTCTCTTCATTTTATATGAAAAAATTTACCCTTTTTTATTCATCATTTTTACTTTAACTATGGAAGAATAATACTATCATAAAGAATTGGAATTGCGTGTTTTGGGGACTTCTCCTAATTATTACATTTTGCTCTTATGTAGAAATATACTGTATATTTGTGATTATATATTAAGGCCATGTTTGGTTGTATTGGTAGGATTATAGTAGGTTGTTACAATCATTAGGGCCTATGATTTGCTACAGTGTTGATTAATTTAGTAATGTGTTTGCTTGATAAGGTAATTACGATCACTAAAATAATAATATGTTTGGTAAATATACGTTAATGATGATATTAGCGAATAAAATGTCGAGCATACCCCTGTCTTATTTCCAATATTTCCAAGAAGAATCTCATGGAATCGTTATTTTTGGTTGGTGAATAAATCAGTTTTCAGCAAGATATTAGTAAGCAAGGGAGAATGAAAATTTTCAAAACAAACACTAATCTCTCCCTAAACCTTTCGTAATGGAGGGAAAATTTCCGCCAAAAATTTCACGGAATCGCTATAAATACCAAATCTCTGTGCTCGATAAATCACTCGGAGTAGACGCTAGGGATTATCATCAGGGAATTTTCGAAGAGAGCCACTGTCGTCCATTGTTCTAGGGTTTGGCTGCCATGGCTTCATGCAATCAAGGTAATATACTCTGATTCTGAGTAGTGATCTCATTCGCTTACATTATTACCGAATTCATATGCCGTAGTTCACCACGTCCATCTTTTTGCTGTTTGCATAAATTATTTATTAGAGACATGATACATCTTTTTTCTCTTTACCAAATTCATTCGCATACATCGATTTTCTCTGATGAAAAGTCTGTAAGCTTTTGTTGTATTATTTGTGATCATGTTGTCTTATTTACACACAATTTTGATAAATCTAAGCTCCAAAATTAAAAAAACAATGCTAATAGCCTTGATACTTTGAACCACAGTAGAGAAAAAGCATCAGATCACTTCATTAAACAAAATATGATTTTGTGTTATTGGTTTGAGGTTCTAAGATATCAACAACTATCTTTCCCGCATTCAGATCCTGTTATCTTTCTCAAACTTTTCCCATCTTTTTACAACTGCATTTTGTACTATTTTCGATGTATGTCAATCGATGAAGTTTCTTAGACCTTTTACACCTTTGGTTCTTACTGTTCGGTTTAATTATCAACATGGATGCAGGTGTTGAGTCAGGGAGTAGTGAGGGTCGTCGCAATAAAAGGGAAAGGTCTGACAAGACTCGACGATCGTGGTCGGCGAAGGAAGAGGCTGTATTGCTGGCTGCTCTTAAGGAATTAGTGGCTCAAGGATGGAAGTTCGACAATGGCTTCCGTGCAGGTTTTCTTACCAAACTCGAGGATGCTCTGAAGAAGGAGGTTCCCGGCACCGATTTGAAGGCCTCTCCTCACATTAACTCAAAAATTGGGACTTGGAAGAAGAACTATTATTCCTTGTCTGCAATGCTAACACGTAGTGGGATTGGCTTCAGTGCAAATGGAGACCATATGATTGATTGCAATAATGATCAATGGGAACAAATAGTCAAGGTTTGTGTGTCACTTTATTTCCATACTACTATACGAACTTGTGAACTGATGATGCTCTGTTGATCATATAATTTTCCTGGCCTTGCAGTGTGACAGCAATGCGCGTCTTATGCGTTATAAAAGCTGGCCTTTGTTTGACGATTGGAAGGAGATTTTTGGGAAAGACAGAGCCACTGGAGAGAAAGTTGAGGACTTTATGGAGGTAGTTAACAAGATGGTTGGGAGCGACAACATAATGCATGAAGAGAACGCTGGAGACGATGGACCACATTACCAATTTGATGAGGAGAATGAGACTGATGCGGCAGAGGACAGCGTCTGCCAGAGCAGTGGAGGTGCTAACGGGAGGTCTGCAAAGAAGAAGCGTAGAGGAGATGAAGTAATGGATGGGTTCTACGAGCTGCTAGTGGAACTCGGCAGAAATAGTGACAAGAGGCTGGAGGCAATTGCCGCTCGCATAGGCTACGAGTTCGATTTAAGCAAAGCACGGACTGAAGTGTACCATACTGTGAACACACTTCCAGGCGTGACAAGGAGTGACAAATTCGAAGTCTGTGAAATACTTTGTGACAAGGTGGAGCGACTGGAGCTTTTTTTTAGTCTCCCGATGGAAGCAAGGGTTGATTATTTGATGCGCGTTCTTGAAACTCGTGGGAAGTGAATGGCAGGCTGCTGGGAATTATGTTTTACTTTGTTTTAAGAATAAACCTTATGATGACTTCAATACCTCAAACACTATTTTGATTTTGTTTGTGTGAGGTTTGTTGTCATATAATAATTTGCAGTTATGTTTGAACCTTGGTATTTTGAGTATTTATGCAATATTTATGTTAGTAATCTTTTGATGATTTTTGGCTATTTCATATTGTGGATCTCTAATGAATAGAAGCAACATCTGTGTTTCTACTTCTCTGCTTTGCTTCCTCTCTTTTTTTGGTAATGAGTTACTTGGTCCAATTGTTACTTCTCTGCTATTTCATGTTGAGTCTTCTTTTATGGAGTATTTTCTTTGAACAATTGTTACTTTGATCCACACATTATTAACCTTTCCTTCCCAGTTCTATTCTTGGTTTATTATGCTAAACTCTGACAATAGCCATCTCTGTTACTTTAAGTTCGCTTCAGTAGTGTAATTAAACAGTTGGAGAAGTAACGAGCTCATTGTTTATAAAAGTAGATGATCAAAGGACTTGGGAGTTGAAATGAAGTCTTGAGCTTTAATTTTCTTATGTTAATAGTTACTACTAACTCAGAAACATATCTATCACAGCAATATATTTACACAAATCTCAAAATAGCTGTGCATTTTCATAATCTTGTGGATTTTACTTTTTGATGGTTGGTCCAGCAGCTGTTTATCTCTGCTGTGAACAGCTGCTGATCTTGATGCCACCTGCCGCAGCAATACTCCGAGTGCAATTCCCTTTAGTGCTGCTGCTCTTGCTGTGTTTTGCCACCATGCACAGCTGATTTACTTGCTTCTAAACTGTTGCTGTGGACCACTAAGAGATGAAGCGTGCTGCCACTGCACTTTGTTTCAGTTGGAACCAGAGGACCTTCTGCACAATCATTGATACTATGATATTCACCTGCTTTCATTTTTTTTTGTCTCTTAAGAAAAAAGTTGTCTCACAATTAACCAAAAGCTACATAAATTGCAATGCTTTTTCTCGGGCTGCCTCAGCAGATATTTGGAGTTGAGGTTAGAATTTTCGATACTTTTTAACTCTAGACCGCAGAGGACTTGAAAGTATCTTTGTCGACTCTAGTAATTTGTATCAGCTTCTGACTATTTGAGGTCACATATATATAGTTTTGTGATGCATATAAAATTGGCCTTCCTGATTCATTTTCTGCTTTTGCTCTTGCTTTGGCTTCTATAATTGATAGTGCTGAAAAGTATCGCCATGGTTGTTAGTAACATGTGATTTTGCAGCTCATAAACACACGAATATATGTAGATAAAATGTAGATACTTGTATTTGTGTTTTATAATGTTTACTTTAGACACCATGTACATTGTTGCTTGGATTTGTGAGAACAAAAACGAGCATGGAAGGAAGCATGGCTTGCAGACCACACTTCTGCAGCATACGAAACCTGATGCTTCTCATCATCGTTCCACAATGAAAAGGACAAAGAATCACAGCCTTGGAATACAGGTCAGTGCTCTCACAGTTGAGTGTAGTAGTCTTTCATTTGAGGATAGGAATAGCCATATTGACACTGCTGGAGCTGCTTGTTATGCTCATGACTGCTCCCCCCTCTTCTGCAGCGCAAGCTAATTGTGGACTCTGCGGTGATGAGACTATGAAAGACAACACACTCGATAGTTGAGTTCTGAGCCTCATTGTTGTTGCAGAAACTTCATCCAACTCGGATTGCAGCTAAAAAACGCGCTTTTGTAGAGACGCGATCAGGCAACGCAACAAATCATCCAACATGGAAAGTAACAGACGAATAAGGGGAGGAGCACAGGCAACGCAACAAATCTATAAGCGAACAATATGAACAATCAAACTCAACCCAAATCATTTCATAAACAAAAGACCAATATGTAGAGATTCGTAACTGGAAAACTATATTCATTCCATTCATTCCAGTGATTTCGTATCTTCTTTGAAGTTTCTGAATTCAGGCATAGTGATCAAACAGTTTAAGGGCATTTTAATCATGGAAGCAGACTCACAAACAGTGTTATAGGGCAACATAATGGTTAAATAGCACAACCAGACATCATATAAATGTACACATTCATCATTCAATATGTGATATCTCTCAGGAACAAATTTCCAGCATCACTAAGTTTTCATCAAGAAATAGGAAAAAAACCATTCAACCCAAGATTTTCTTTTCTCTGTAGTACCACAAAAAGTGAAACCTCATAGCTATCTTTTCTAGGAGCAACTAAACACTGAACAATCAACAACACACCAAATTAGGGTAATATATCTTTTATTAGACATATAATAATTAATACAAGGATGAAAATATGCATAAGCAGAATTGCTGACCACTTCAATCAACAACTGGTGAGGAGCAATATATGCAGAATAGGGAGAGAGTATAAATCAGAGGAATCATTTTCGCCAGAGGAGCCGTATGGGTCAGAGGAATCATTCTTACCAGAGGGATTTCATCCATCAGAGGAATGGCTCTTGCCAGAGGAATCGCGTTCTTCAGAGAAGTCACCCTCACCAGGGGAACCACCTTCGTCAGAGGAGTCATCCGCGCCAGAGAAGACACCATGGCCAGAGGAGACGCCTTTGCCAGAGACGACGTGTTTGCCAGAAGAGTCATCTCCACCAGAGATTACATCGACAGAGAAGACGCTTTTGCCAGAGGAGACATTTTTTATCAGAGGAGTTGTTAAATGCGCGGGAAGGTCTCCCGCGTATTATCGAAATTACCAGCGTACCCTTCCACCACGCAAGACGCATGCACCGAAGATGTTTTTACTATTTTACCCCTCCGCTTGTAAATCTATAAATAGGGCTCGAGCTCGTGTATTATGACTTACGCTATCTCATATTTTCGAATACAACTGCTATTTTCTCTTTGAGGCAAGGTTTCCGATCATTTTTACTTCGTCTTCTTCAAGTCACCACACTAGGTATAGTTCGCGGTTTCTCTCTATAGTTTTAGGTGTTGGTTTCGTAAACACCAACTGGCGCCGTCTGTGGGAAAGCTACTGAATTAAGACGTGAGGTCGCGGTCGCCGACGTACGCAGATCTGTGAATTCAATCGGATTTGCGGGCGTTGGCACCGATTGGTCCGATAATCCGGACACTCAGCTGTGTTTAATCGGTTAATTGCGTTTTCTGGGTTAATATGTTGTTAATCTGCTGAGCTCTGTGTTGATTTGTGTTTTGGGTGCATGGGGAAAGGTGGCGACGGGCGTAAAACATGAATCAGGGGAAATTTACGTTTATTTACCGCTTGTTTGGGGTAGTTATCTGCGAATAAAGGGTTCTCTTGTAGTATTGAGGTTTTCTTCATCGATCTAATGTTTTGCATGAGGAAATTGTAATTGGGTGCTCTGTTCCGATTGTGTTCGTCGTTTCCTTACGGACCCCCGATATTTTGGGTTTATGTTGCTTGTATATGGTTGTTTTGCGTATTAATACGATAATTGTGGGCGATCTTCGTGTTTTATCCTGTTTTTGGTGAAGCGTGTGGTTATTACTGTTAATTCATGGGTTTGCATCGATAATACGCCGATTAGTACTTTGCTTCTGTTGTGCTCGGGTTCGCGTTGTTAATCCGTGGGTATTCTTTGTTTGCGATTGATAATTACCGTTACTTCCTATGTTTTGGTGACTAATCCTCGCTTTGTATCGCTGAATCGGGGGTGATAATCTGTTTCTGGTATGATGGTTCTGTGCCGTGAGCTTACAGATGATTTTCGTTTAAGGGAGGGTATTTAGGGGTGTTTCTCATGTTTTTCGTGGCTAATCTTCGATTTCGATGGTTGAATTGGGAAGTTATGCTCTGTTCCTGAGATATTGGGGTTTTTTGCTATGGATATATGGGTTTTTGTGGCTCATCTTCGATTTCAAGGGTATTTATTGTCGTTGATGCGAGGGCTTTACCTCAATAATATGATAACTAACACTTTGTCTTTGTTGTGGTGAGATTCGTATTATTGTTTTGTGAACGATCTTCACTTATGGGAAACGATTATTCATGTTCTTCATGTTTTCCTTGACTAATCTTCGTATGATGGCAGTATTTGTTTTCTTACATAATTCCTTTTCTTATCATGTCTAACATATCTTCTGGTGGTCGCTCTGTTTGTACTTATCTCTGGGTATCTTGCGTCTGTTGGATTTTACTGAGGGCCCTGTTTTCTCAATCTATACTCTGGGTTTATTTCCCCGAGTGTAGAATTACGTGGAAGGGAATTTTTTAACGGTCTTCGTACCGGTGCTCGGGATTCTTTATTGGGTTTCTTATATCGGAACTCCCATCGGTAACGGAGGGTTTATTCTTTCGTCGTTAGGATTGTTTCTCACTTTGTCTACATGTAGGTACCATGGGATCATCAGATGCTCACCGCAACCTGGAGAAAGAGTTCGACTCCGCTGCTCTCACCACTGAGGTGCCTCCTTCATTGTTCACTAGCCTACAGGGCAATGCTACCTTCACTGCCCCACCAGGGTTTCAGGCTATCTCCGCCACTCCGTTGACAGGATTGAATGCAAGCCTCCAGAGAACTGCTCTGGTGACTCCAGGATCTGACACGCCATGCTTAACTCCCGCGTCTGGAGCGGGACAGCTCACGTTTGGGTCGATGGAACAGATGATGGCGCTACTTCACTACTCCGCTGTGCGTCAGGCACTAGAAGCTCCCATTTTGTCCACTGTTCCCACTGTAGCTCCACTGGTGGGAACGGCTACTTTGCAGGGCACTGAGGCCCCACCTCCCGCTGCCCAGGAGGTAAACACTTTGGCAATCAACAAACAGGTGGTGATACCCTTGGAGGTGCAAGGGGATCCCGTTGACAGGGAAGTAGAAAGAAGACCAGAGGGGAGCCGTGTCAGGCTCAATAGCGTCGTTAGAAAGGAGAGGGTTGACGAATCTGATAGTCAATCCGTCTCCCTGGTGTTCGAAGAAGAGAGACCAAAGGAGAAGGCACGGTTGAAAAACCAAGTATCCCAGCTGAAACATCAACTCCAGGATCTGGAGGAATCTCTGAGGGAGAAATCCCGGAGAGACGACAAAGGTCAGAGATCAGAGAGGTCGAACAGAGGGGAGCGTTCGTACAGGGTAGAGAAGTCCCACCGTCAAGAGAAATCCCGATATACGGAAAGATCAGAGGAGAGGGAGCCAGAGTATTCCTCTGGCAGACATGAATATAGAACTCACAAGCGCCACGCTCATGACACACCCAGGGACAGAAGGGAGCAGGGGAGGCAAAAGGGGGACAAGAGGGCTAGGATTTCACGATATCATCCCATCAACAACCGTAGTCCTTTCTCTGATGATATTCTGGCAGATACCCTACCCAGAAGCTACAAGCCCATCTCGTTGGATTACGATGGCACTACCGATCCGGAAGTGCATCTCAATCGGTTTGAGGGATTAGTCACATTGCACATGTACACTGAGGGCATTAAATGCCGAATCTTCTCCACTACTCTTACTGGACCGGCTCAGTTATGGTTTGGGACGCTGCCCCCAAATTCCATTCACTCTTTCGAAGAATTACAGACTCGTTTTTTACGTCAGTTCGCGAGCTCACGGAGGGTAGGGAAGTTAGCCCTTTCGCTGATGGATATTAAGCAGGAGCAGGGAGAAACGTTACGGGAGTACACAGCGAGGTTTAACCTTGCCGCTCTGGAGGTGCCAGAGGCAGAATCGCAAATTAAAAACTGCGCCTATGTCAGAGGACTCAGGCCGGGGATCTTTTTTGACGAATTACAAATTCGACCAGCAAGGGATTTCGATGACATCATGGCAAGGCTGCCGGGTTATCTACAGTTGGAGGATGCCAAAATGGCGAGGAAGGTGGAAAATGAGAAACACAGGGTCAAGAAAGCTGAGGAGGCACCCGAAAGACAGAGACATCAGGATAGGGCCCCGTTCAGAGGGTTGCCTCCGAGAGTACTCCCACCCCAGGGAGGAATGCCGCCCCAACAACAGCGTACTGTGAATGAAGTTACGCGGTTCACCGAGTACACGCCCCTGAATAAACCACAGGACGAAATTTTTCACTTGATAAAAGATCAGCAGTTCTTTCGGGCACCAGGAACCTACCGGACTGGGCCGCCACAAGAGGGGCCTAATAATAAGTTGTGTGAGTATCACAATTCTTTCGGGCATTACACAAAATACTGTGGGCATCTTAAGCACCAATTGGAGCTACTGGTACGCCAGGGATACCTCGACCAGTTCATTGATAGAGGAAATGAGGGTCAGAGGCAGAATGATCAGAGGGATCAAAGAGATCAGAGAGATCAGCGAGATCAGAGGGATCAAAGGAATAACCGTGATCACCGACAAGAGCAGGGGAACAACAGGGATCGCAGAGCGGATGATAACCGCGATAATCGCAGAGAGGGGGGCAGATAGGCAAGTGCCTCCTCCTCCCCCGTATAGAAGGGAAGTTCACATGATTTGTGGGGAGAACGGGATGCCCACATCAAATAGGGCTAAAAAGCAAGTCGTCAGAGCAGTTAAAACAGGGTATTATCCTAAAAGGGTCATGGAAGTCACCAGCGCGGCAGAGGAGTCGGCGATCACTTTTGGGACAGAGGATATACGTACACTAATGTACCCGCATGATGATGCACTGGTCATAACGGCAGACATCGCTGGTTGCATTATCCACCGTATTTTCGTGGATTCGGGCAGCGCTGTAAACATCTTGTATAAGGAATGTCTCCAAAATATGGGAATTAACGCTCGTGTTGAGCCGACAAATGCTCCTCTGTTTGGGTTCGGGGGGGGAAATGGTCATGCCTCTAGGATATGTAGAGCTGCCATTGATTCTTGGCAGTACAGTTGCGGGCAACAAAACAAGGATGGTACGTTTCTTAGTGGTGGATATGCCTAAACCCTCGTACAATGTCATACTCGGCCGGCCTGCCTTGACGGCGTTCAGAGCAGTCATTTCTTTGTTTCACCTGAAAATGAAATTTCCCATCGAGGGAGGGAGAGTGGGAGAAGTTTGTGGCGATCAAACGGCATCAAAAGCATGCCATGTACAAATGCTGACACAGTCAGCGGGGCAGAAAAGGGAAAGACTGACAGAGGGGGCGGATAGTCGGAAGAAGGGGAAGGTAGGCGAAGTGCATGCCTCAGCCGAGGAGCGCCAAGAATTGACAGATTTACTGCAAAACAGAGACTCCACAGGAAAAACCGCGCTGGTGTCCACCAGTGACGTGTGCAACATGATCGAGTTATTTCCAGGGAAAGAGGGTTTCCAGACTAAGATTGGATCGGCCATGAGTGATCAGGTCAGAGAGGAGCTCATTGGTTGTCTTCGGCGAAATGCGGATGTGTTTGCTTTCAGCACCGCAAATTTAAAGGGAATTGATAGAGGGTTGGCGGAGCATTGCCTCAATGTGGACCCTAAGGTCAAGCCAGTAAAACAATGGACAAGGAATTTCGGGGCTGAAAAGGATGCTGCCATCAGAGAGCAGGTCTATGAACTATTGAAAGCTGGACACATTGTGGAAGTGCAATATCCAGAGTGGATCTCAAACGCGGTGATGGTACCCAAGAAAACAAACACCTGGAGGATGTGTGTGGATTTCAGAGACTTAAACGCTGCCTGCCCGAAGGACCACTGTCCTCTGCCGAGGATTGACCAATTGGTGGACTCTACTTCAGGGTGTGCTTTGTTATCTATGATGGATGCATACCAGGGATACCATCAGGTAAAAATGAACTGGGGAGACATCGCCAAAACGGCTTTCGCTGTTTGTTGTGGGGTATATGGATGGAGAAGTATGCCTTTCGGCTTAAAAAATGCGGGAGCTACATATCAGCGGATGATGGAGAAAATTTTCAAAGAACAATTGTCAAAGAACATTTCAGTTTACGTGGATGATATGCTTGTGCGAAGTGTCAGGGCAGAAGATCATGTTTCCGATCTGGAAGAAATCTTCATGGTGGTCAGAGAGCATCGGCTTATGCTGAACCCAGCGAAATGCACTTTTGGGGTCACAACGGGGAAATTTCTGGGATATAAAGTCACGCCTGCAGGGATTGAGGTTAATGCCGAAAAGGTCAAAACAATTTTGGAAATGACACCGCCTAGAGGAATCAAGGAGGTGCAGACTCTGAACGGGCGTATCACTGCCCTAAGCAGGTTTATATCGAGATCGGCAGAACGGAGCATGCCATTTTTCAAAGTGTTGAGGAAGGGAACCAAGTTTCTGTGGACAGAGGAATGCCGAGCGGCATTTGAGGATCTTAAAGTATACCTAGCAAAACTACCGACTCTGACCAAACCAGTTCCGGGAGAAACGTTGTATTTATACATAGCTATGGGGGAGGAATCAATCAGCTCTGTGTTAATCAGGGAGGAGGGAAGTCATCAGAGACCCATTTATTTTATCAGCAGAATTATCCAGGGCCCTGAGCTCAACTACACAGAGATCGAGAAGGCTGCTCTAGCGGTCATGATCACGGCAAGAAAGCTGAGGCCTTATTTCCTTTCACACAGAGTGGTGGTACGCACGTCTTTACCTTTTAAACAAGTTTTGGGGCGCCCGGATTTGTCGGGACGAATGGTCAAATGGGCCGTGGAACTAGGGGAATATGATGTAGAGTACGAGCCGAGAACGGCAATCAAGGCGCAGGCATTGGCAGACTTCATACAAGAAACAACTCGTCGTCCCATACCAGAGTTCTGGGTGGCTTGTGTGGATGGATCAGTGACAAAAGAGGGGTGTGGAATCGGGGTATATATCACTTCGCCAGGATATGGAACATATCAGTTCGCTATTAAATTCACCTGCCGGTTATCTAACAATGAGGCAGAATATGAGGCAGTGGTCAGAGGGGCACATATCTTGTCAGAACTTAAGGCCGAGTGTGTCATCATCAGGACAGATTCCCAGCTGGTAGCTCAACAATTCTCGGGGGGTTATAATATCAAAGATCAGAGGATGAAAGCGTATCATACCAAAATCAGTGAGATGAAAGAAAAGTTCATGGAATTCAAGCTCGAGCAAATTTCTCGGGAGGAGAATACGAAGGCAGACCTACTGGCACGCATGGCTAGTGCGGTAGAACAAACTTGGAGTGATGAAATTATTCTACTCTGTGATACCAGAGAGATGGAGACTTCGCAGGTGTTCTCGATAGAAATCAGGGATGATTGGCGGGCTCCGATCATACACTTTCTAAAGACAGGGGAACGACTAAGCAGAGAGTCCAACCAGAGGGCCCGTTATGAAAATTACTGCCTAATCAACGATCAACTCTTCAAAAGATCTTTTACTCAACCTCTGTTAAAATGCTTATCGCCAGATGAAGCTAACTTTGCTCTGAAAGAGATTCATGCAGGTTGCTGTGGTGGGCATACGGGATTTCGGGACCTTGTACGCAAGATCATTCGGGCAGGGTTCTATTGGCCTCATATCAACAAGGAAGCCAGGGAGTTCGTCCGCAAATGTGAAGCTTGCCAGAGGCATGCCGGCAGAATCAACATACCAGGGGAGCCCATGGGTGTAATGTACGCTGCTTGTCCGTTTGACAAATGGGGCATTGATATAGTTGGGAAGTTGCCTACAGCACCTGGCGGGAAATGCTTTCTCATTGTGGCAGTAGACTATTTTTCTAAATGGGTCGAAGCTGAGGCTGTGAGCAAGATTGATGAAGTTACTGTGGAACGCTTCATCTGGAGGAATATCTGTTGCAGATTCGGAGTGCCGCGAATCATAGTGTCTGATAATGGGACTCAATTTACAGGGCAGAGGATCGCGGATTTTTGTGATCGAATGGATATTACACAGCGGTTTGTCTCAGTGGCTCATCCACAGGCAAATGGACAAGTGGAATTAGCTAACAGGACCATATGTGAAGGAATCAAGAAGAGGCTAACTCAGAGCAGAGGGAAGTGGGTAGAAGAGCTGGACACCGTTCTCTGGGCTCACCGAACTAGTCCAAAAACGGCGACAGGGAAGGCACCATTCACGCTGGTGTATGGATCCAATGCGGTGATACCAGCAGAGGCACGACTAGAATCATACCGGATTACCACGTATGACACTGAGCACAATGAGGAGCTCCGCCGAGCAGAGCTGGACTTGGTGGAAGCACAGAGGGAGGAAGCCCGCGTCAGAGCGGCCAAGTACAAAGGCATTATCAAAGCGGGATATGACAAGCGAGTCAGAGTGAGGAAATTGTCAAAGGGAGATTTGGTTCTCAAGCGAGCTGATGCGTTAAAGGCGGTGGGCAAGTTCGAGGCCAATTGGGAAGGGCCATATATCGTCACAGAGGTTTTGGGAGGCGGCGCATACATACTAAAGGATTCAGACGGCAGAGATCTTCCTAGGCCATGGAATATAAACACGCTTAAAAAGTTTTATGTGTAACTGCTGCCTAGCAAGAATGATCATTTGTAGACCGGATACTCTTTTTCCCCACAGGGATTTTAACGAGGTCCGGGGCCATAATATCAATAAAACAGATATGTGGTTCTAGGGAATTCCCTGGTGTCGTTTTATTTACTATATTTATCGTTTTCTTACATTACGAATGCTACCTAACATGTTCATGCAGAGAATTGCACATGTCACCAGAGGGGGGAGTAGGGTGTATACCCGTAATCCTCAATTTGCAAATTCAAAATACAAACTGTTTCTTAACAGGACAGGGGCGAAACAAATACAAAAAACTGCTTCTTAGCAGGTCAGAGGGAAAACAAACATCAGGGATGAACACCTTTTCTTCCACGATCCAACACTCCGAGTTCTTCTTCGTTGCTGGGACACGCTCATCTCTCAGATCTACTTCAACTCCACTTTGTGTCTGCAGAATATCAAGGAAAATAGCAAGTCAAAATGCTACAAAGAAAAAATACAGAAAAGGGGCAAACCAATGACCAAATCCGGGGAATCAACGCCCAGATCCGAGGAATCAACGCTCAGATCCGGAGGACCAACGTCTAGATCTGGGAAGCCTGGTAATAATGCTCTCAAGCAAGGGAAGTCCGCTCATTACAACCACAAAGTTAGAGATCTGCATCAGAAGCTCAGGGATGTGAGTGTTCAGAGGGGAACTTCCCTTACTTGAGTGCCTTACAACCGATCTAGGGAGGCAAAATGTCGGCAGATTCAGGGTTTGAGAGATCAGAAAGGGCAACGAGAAAATTTTCTTCAGGAATCCTGGAGATAAAACCCTCAGGCGGAGGAGAGTCCTGTTTTCTCAGCCACCAACGGGAGCCGGTGTACTTTCTCAAAAGGACTGACTCCTCCGACTGAGGGCGTTACAACCAGGATGAGGAGGCAGCTGGCGCCAAGGGAGCAGGAGATCTAGGGTTGGAAAAGAAAGTAGTGTGGGGCGGCGGAAAAGAAATGAGGGAATTATAACCTAAATCGCGAAGGGTGGAGGACATATATAGAGGCGATACTGGGCTCAGGAAATGGGCTAAGAAATAATGGGCCTACGCGAGTTTACGGGCCGAGGAAGGAGTAGGAAATAATGGAACCAACATGTTCATAACGGAGTATTGCACATGTCACCAGAGGGGGGAGTAGGGTATATACCCGTAGGTCCCAATTTTTAAATTCAAAAATGGCTTCTCAGAAAGCCAAGGGAAAAACAGAGGGATCGTGCTTCACCAGAACAGAGGGTGTTCCTGACAATCGTAAGCCGCGAAAGTTGGTCGTGCCATCCGGGCCTTCCATGCTCCGCGCAGAGGTTCCTGACAATCGTAAGCCGCGAAAGTTGGTCGTGCCATCTGGGCCTTCCATGCTCCGCGCAGAGGTTCCTGACAATCGTAAGCCGCGAAAGTTGGTCGTGCCATCCGGGCCTTCCATGCTCCGCGCAGAGGTTCCTGACAATCGTAAGCCGCGAAAGTTGGTCGTGCCATCTGGGCCTTCCATGCTCCGCGCAGAGGTTCCTGACAATCGTAAGCCGCGAAAGTTGGTCGTGCCATCTGGGCCTTCCATGCTCCGCGCAGAGGTGACACATAATCGTAACCCGCGAAAGTTGGTTACACCCCCCGGGTCCTCCATGCTCCGTGCAGAGGTTGTCCTTAACCGTAAGCCACGAAAGCTGGTTACACCCCCCGGGTTCTCCACGCTCCGTGCAGGGTGTTCCTGACAATCGTAAGCCGCGAAAGTTGGTCGTGCCATCCGGGCCTTCCATGCTCCGCGCAGAGGTTCCTGACAATCGTAAGCCGCGAAAGTTGGTCGTGTCATCTGGGCCTTCCATGCTCCGCGCGGAGGTTCCTGACAATCGTAAGCCGCGAAAGTTGGTCGTGCCATCTGGGCCTTCCATGCTCCGCGCAGAGGTAACACATAATCGTAAGCCGCGAAAGTTGGTTACACCCCCCGGGTCCTCCATGCTCCGCGCAGAGGTTGTCCTTAACCGTAAGCCACGAAAGCTGGTTACACCCTCCGGGTTCTCCACGCTCCGTGCAGGGTGTTCCTGACAATCGTAAGCCGCGAAAGTTGGTCGTGCCATCCGGGCCTTCCATGCTCCGCGCAGAGGTTCCTGACAATCGTAAGCTGCGAAAGTTGGTCGTGCCATCCGGGCCTTCCATGCTCCGCGCAGAGGTTCCTGACAATCGTAAGCCGCGAAAGTTGGTTGCACCCCCAAGGTCATCCATGCTCCGCGCAGAGGGTTACTATTTAAATCGTAAGCCGCGAAAGTTGGTTGCACCCCCTCTGAGTCTTCCATGCTCCGCGCAGAGTGTTCAAACTTGGATGGGAAGCAGCTTGGATGGGAAGCGCAAAATCATTGACAGAGAAATTAGCCAAATCCTCGGCAGAGGAGTCGTCCAAATCCTCGCCAGAGGAGTCATCAAAATCCTCGCCAGAGGAGTCATCAAAATCCTCGCCAGAGGAGTCGTCAGAATCCTCGCCAGAGGAGTCGTCAGAATCCTCGCCAGAGGAGTCGTTAAAATCCTCGCCAGAGGAGTCGTCCAAATCCTCGCCAGAGGAGTCGTCAAAATCCTCGCCAGAGGAGTCGTCAGAATCCTCGCCAGAGGAGTCGTCAGAATCCTCGCCAGAGGAGTCGTCAGAATCCTCGCCAGAGGAGTCGTCAGAATCCTCGCCAGAGGAGTCGTCGGAATCCTCGCCAGAGGAGTCATCAAAATCCTCGCCAGAGGAGTCGTCGGAATCCTAGACAGAGGAGTCATCAAAATCCTCGCCAGAGGTGTCGTCCAAATCCTCGCCAGAGGAGTCAATGGAATCCTCAGAGCAGAGATTAAATAAACACCGAAGGAGGGGATCAAAGAAACATCGACAGCAAGCATGACGAGCCAAACCAAGCCAAATACAAATTCAACATAAACAAGCAACAACAACAACATAAAGAACGAAAGGGAAAGGCAATACGAACAGGGAAGAAATTTTATATAAACACGCCAAGAAGGCAAAGCTATACATCAAAAATTGGAGGTAAGTGTTCAGTTGGTACAAATTAAAGAGTTATAAACATTTCTTTTGGTAAAGACAGAAGAAGGATGGGGGAACATCAAGAGGGAGGAACAGAAGCAGCTTGAGCGACAGCAGAGGAGACAGGAGCAGAGGCAGATGAAACCGGGGGAGGAACACCACTTGCAGAAGCATGGCCGGAGACGGCTTTCTCTGTGAACACGGGCAACAGGCCAGTTTCCTTCACCTTGGGGAGATGAGCACCCAAGTCCAGTAGCTTTGCAGCTTCTTGCACATATAAATCCTCATCTTGGTACAGGTCAAATAGCTGATCCACCGCAGCAGAGGAAGAGGCAGAGTCGGTGAAGGCAGAAGCCGCTAAGTCAGAGGGCAGGGGAAGCTCCATGCTGAATTGAGAGAATGTTCGGGTGCTCTTGCCAGAGAGATCTCGTAGCTGGTTCACAAAGCGCACCAGAGAAGCAGAGAAAGCAGGCACGTACATGGGAGCAGAGGGCAACGAGTCAGATCCAATCCCGAAAGTAAAATAAGGAATGGCCTTCTCTAGCACTGGATACCACCACTCTGGTTTCCCTGGAGAGTGTGCAGGGATCCCCATCCGCTTATTTATCTCCTCATCCTTAAGGTTATCCATTAAGGCTCGGAAATTCAAAGAAGCAAGTTGCTCCGGGGTGGCCCTCGCCATCTCCAAAGTCTTGGAAGCTGTTTGCTCTATCACATAAGCAAACAGGGGTCCAAAATCCTCCAGGTATTCAGGAGTCTTTTTGAAAGCCCCCAGAGTGCCTTCCAGCATCACCCTCAGGAAATGTTGGCCCTGCGGAGACAAGAAATACTCCAGGCGCTGATCTCGAGCCCCCAGGACGTACGCGCGGTTCTGAGCCTCCACAAGTATCTTCTTCCAGCCCCGCCTGGCCTCCTTGTAATCTTTCTCGTATCCCGCCTTGAACCTGGCAAGGCTCTCATGGCTCTCCTTGGTCGCCCTGGTCAATTCAGAAACCAGGGAAGATTTCTCCACTTCGGTTTGGGCCAGCTGAGCCTTCAACTCAGCAATCTCCGCTTCAGCCTTGCTCAAGCGCTCCACAACTCCGGCAACATCATCATCGCGCTTGGCAATGTCTGCCTGCTCCTTCTCTCTTTCCTTCTCTCTTTCCTTCTCTGCCATCTCATAGTCATGAATGCATTTCACAGCTCCCCACATCCCCGACTCCACCTGCAAGAAAATAAAATGGGTTCCAACAAAACAATAAAAGGTTAGTAATTTAAAATTTTTAACAAAGAGTATAAGATGCAGGATACCTGAAGAGCCAACCGGCAGAGCTGAGTAGCTAAAGCCGGTCGGGACAGCTTCTCCATTTTCTCTTGGTCCTTTGAGTGGACACGAGCTATCAAGGCATCAATCAATTCCTGCCCCGATAAACTCGAAATCGGCCCAGGAACAAGATCCTCTGGTTCATCAGCCGAGGGCACCACAGCTTTGCCCTTACCCTTTCCACCGGCCGAGGGGAGAACCTTAGAACCACCAGCTGACTTCTTAGCTGGCCCCTTGCCCTTGTCCCCAGCAGAGGGGAGAATCTTTACACCACCAGCAGACTTCCTTGCTGGCTCTGAAGATTTGCCGGCCTTTTTCAGGCCCTCCTGTTTCTCCTTCTCACCCACAGAGATTAGGGAGCCCCTCTTCCTTTTCTTCGAAAGCTCAGCAAGGGGGACACCGGGAGCTGAATCGGGCGAAGGAACCTCATCAGTAATATCCACGATTTGGATATCTTCTTCACAGGTGCCAGCGGCATCACCAGCGCTGGAGCGTCTACCCCTATGAACAAGGGCTCCCGCATCAACTTCCTCCGCGTCAAATGGATGCGAGGCTTCCACATTCCCCTCTGGGATTTCAACTACAGGAGGAATGGGGATCAGCTCGGCCCCAGTAGGCTGTTCCGAGGGATTCGTTACGGAAGCAGAACCGCCTGCACCATGTTCCCCGCGGCCAGCAAGAGAAGGAGTGTCAGGCAAATTGTCCCCACACTTGTGCCTCCAAGACATATCTGCAAACCAAAATTTCACATCATAAAAATCAGGGTAACAAAAGCTAATATGTTTTTTAATGTATATTTTTTACCTATTGATTTCTCTGGGTACATGGGAAATAGACCATTGTATGCCAGAGATGAATTATTCTCAGCAAGGTACCTACAGTCTAGGGGCTGGGCCTTGTTCATAGCGTTAAGGTGGGCTATAATACTCTGGTCACGGGTAGAAGGGACCTCGGGAGAGGCCGGTTTATAAGTAGTGCGAAGCTTATGCCATTCCAGCTCCAAAACGTGATAGTCGCGCCAGGTGCCGAAAAGAGTGCGCACATAACAATAATGCTTCAGGAAGCCCTTATCGAAAGAATTCAGAGAGGAAAGGAAGGTAGTAGGATATTTCGGGTGAGCAGCAAAGCTATACAGGGGATTGCCCTGCATGCGAAGGGTCTGGGTCTGACAGAACAATTTGGCGGTGTCCCCAACACCGTGAGCCCGGCACAAAACATGGAAGGCATATAACCTCCGGATAGCAGAAGGAGCGACTTGAAAGAAAGGGATGTGAAAATAGTTACAAACGTCAACCAGCAGAGTAGGAGGAGGGAGCCTTAAACCAGCATCTATCTGGGCTTTCCAAACAACTATCACCTTGGGATAGCGAAGGCTTTCGGGAGGCGTTGAATCCTTAGAGAAGGCCTCGAACTTTAAACCTTCAGGACACTTACATTTGCTTCTCAATTTTTCCACCTCCGCGACACTAAGACGGGATGGAGGAACACGTTTGGGAAGTTGGGGGGTCTTCTTCCCCTTTTTCTTAGGTGGAGGGGGAGGGGGCGCAGTTTGAGATTCGTCAGAAACAGAGGGGGAAGGAAGATTTTCGAGATCTTGCTGCGAGGGGGAGGAAGATGAAGGGTCTCGGGCAGAAGGAGAGGGCGAGCGAGAAGGTTGAGGGGTGGAGGTGCAGGCCATGATGGGAAATGCCAATCCTAGGGTTTCTAACACGCTCAATCAGAGCACCAACAGTTATACCACTACGCTACGATTAAACACAAAATTGCAGTGAAGAGGATGCGCGAGTTACCTAGGCCAGAGAAAGATGGACGGTAAAACCTGGAGCGGAAGGGTCGCGGGAGGACACCGGAACAGTGAGGAAATCGCCGGAAAATGCAGAAAAATCGTTTGGAAGACTTGGAGAAGAAGAATAGTGAAAAATGGGAGTTCGAATCGACTAAGTAAAATTGTACGCGGGCAACCACCAGTACGCGGGATGAACGGCACGTGGCATACGGAAAAAATCAACGGAGGAGAATTTATACGGAGAGGCGAAAGGACGCAAAGGTTAAAAAGTAACCTCGGGGTACGGGGAAAATACTGTAGACTGGGCAGGCATTTAATGCGGATGACGTCATCCACGCGGGCGAGTCCTCTGGCTAGTTGCACCACTCCAAAATGAACTAGCCAGACCAGGGGGGTGGGAGTAACAAAAACGCCAGAGAACAATTCACAGGGCTTATCTTTACTTTCTCATAATGTCAAAACGCTTACGTCTTTATGATTTACAGGGATCCAGGAAAACAACAAAGTGTTAATGCTAATAATACACCACTGGTTGAACACGAAGAATACCCGGTTCAACCAGACTAGAGGGGGGAGTGGTTGGTGAGGAGCAATATATGCAGAATAGGGAGAGAGTATAAATCAGAGGAATCATTTTCGCCAGAGGAGCCGTATGGGTCAGAGGAATCATTCTTACCAGAGGGATTTCATCCATCAGAGGAATGGCTCTTGCCAGAGGAATCGCGTTCTTCAGAGAAGTCACCCTCACCAGGGGAACCACCTTCGTCAGAGGAGTCATCCGCGCCAGAGAAGACACCATGGCCAGAGGAGACGCCTTTGCCAGAGACGACGTGTTTGCCAGAAGAGTCATCTCCACCAGAGATTACATCGACAGAGAAGACGCTTTTGCCAGAGGAGACATTTTTTATCAGAGGAGTTGTTAAATGCGCGGGAAGGTCTCCCGCGTATTATCGAAATTACCAGCGTACCCTTCCACCACGCAAGACGCATGCACCGAAGATGTTTTTACTATTTTACCCCTCCGCTTGTAAATCTATAAATAGGGCTCGAGCTCGTGTATTATGACTTACGCTATCTCATATTTTCGAATACAACTGCTATTTTCTCTTTGAGGCAAGGTTTCCGATCATTTTTACTTCGTCTTCTTCAAGTCACCACACTAGGTATAGTTCGCGGTTTCTCTCTATAGTTTTAGGTGTTGGTTTCGTAAACACCAACAACAGCAAAGGAATTAATTATTGGTCTATAGTCAGATAAGTACACAGCAGTATACATCATTCAAAAGAAACTGATCAAAATTTGATTAAATATGAAACAATAATTACAGAATATTAAACCCTTCGCCGAAGACTTGCCACATTCAGCAACCCACTATAATCAAGAAAACTAAACCAACAATGCGATCAAATACCTAATCGAACGAACGAACAAAGACAAGGAGCAATGGGTGACTAACCTGAATTCAGCAAATTAGTGGCAGAAGTTCTGCAAAGAACTCAAAATCGCGATAGGCCTTCAATGAACGAACAAAGACAAAATCGTGATAAGGATGTCTGGGTAAAAAAAAAATCAAACTTTCAGCAATGATGAACGAGTAAATTTCAATCTCATCAAAGAAATTAACAACAAATTAATCGTGTATGATTCATTTTGGGGATTGCCCAAAATGAACACCACCAAATTTGTCAATCGAAAATTTCTGGGAGATTAGCAAGTATCCCATAGCATATCGAAGAATTCTAGACGGCGATTAGCGTCGTTTTTTTTGTTCAAATGAAGAGAAAAAATATGGAATCGTCTTACCAGAGAAGCTCAGCCGCTGAACTAGGGCAAAAAAATGGCGTCTTGTATTACAAGAGCTTTTAGGCGGGCTTACCAGAGGGCAAAAACGAAAATCAAAATTTTAATCTGACTAGTGTAATTCCTCCAGAAATTGTAACTGGCGCTCGACGCCTGTTACAGTAACAAGCTAAAACTAATTTTCAGCTACGGGCCTGCGGGCTGCTACGGGCTGAATTTAAATTTAGCCCAACAAACCAAACTCAAAAAATACGCTGGACTATTAGCCTATCAAGGATATGAGAGCTAACCAAACATGGCCTAAGGATACATGGGATAGTTTGTCAAAATGTTCTTATTCTGACGTGCTGGTAGTTGTTTATATTGTCAAAGGAAATTAATTTGGGGATATATGCAAGTTTTATTGCTTTTATGTCCGTGTTGCTTCTGTTGAAAAAATAATTGTATGCTTCTAGATGATCTCGCGTTCTATTTAATTGGTTTGCCTATAGTTTAAACACCATGTTCGTTCACAAAAAATAATTATAATTTTCTTTTTTGAAATGTTTACAAAAAAATAATTTTATTCTATTTATGAATATTATTTCATAATATATTATTCTCATTAGTTTACCTAGTCTAATACTCCCTCCATTCATAAAATATAGTCATAATTTAATTTCTTTTTTAAAATGTTCACAAAAAATAATTCTATTCTATTTGTGGATATTACTTCATAATATATTATCCTATGTATCAAAATATTCATTGTCATATACTCACTTCGTCCATGAAAAGTATGATACTTTTGTCATTTTTGGTGTTCACCTTTTTGTCATATACTCACTTCGTCCCAAATTCATATACTCACAAGCGATTCAATTGTGAATTCATCAAATTAGTTGTGAATTGAAGAACATTAACAACTCAAACTCACCTCCATATTCGTAGCATCAGAATTTGATATTTGCACGTTAAAATTTTACAAAAGATAAAAATAGACATACACAAATCTACAAAATCATTAAAAATACAGCAAATCTACAAATTTGTAAAAACGAAAAAATCTACTAACTTTTCCAATCTTTATACACTACAAAATTCACAAAATTAAAATACAAATTGACGAAATTAAAATATCCTTGAATTTTAAATTAGATTGTTCTTAAATCGCAAAAGATTAAAATATCCTTGAATTCACGAAATTAAAAAACATTAACCAGAAGATCACCAAAATAGTCACCACCCAAATTATTAATCAAAAGATTACCGCAATAGTGCAGAGAGCATTATGAAAATTGTAACACCCCGTACTTTTCCTCATGTTGTGAGATAGTGTTTTAACACTATTGAGAGTACTGAGATGTCGAAATACGAGACTTTTTTTTTATGAGCAGATAAGACAGATTGTCTTTTAAATAGAGATACGAGTGAATAAACCGATGATGGATTTAGAGTGATGAGATTTGAGAAATGAGTTGAGATAGAGATGCTGATTGAATTGAGCTGAGATTTTATTTTATTTCCAACTACCGGGAATAGAGTTACCGGATACCGAGTTATCAGAGATTGACTGTCCTATTAAGAAAATGGGAATAATGAGTTGGAAATAGAGTCGAAGAAGAAAGAGTGAGAAACCTTGATAAATAGAGTCGGTCTGAGAGACGTTTAGTCTGTTTGTGTTTGCCGACTATTTTGATGTGATGATATGTGAATTTACGTGACTAATTGATTATGTGATTTTGTTACGTGAGTCATTATGACCAAGTTTGTAATACCCCGCCCATTCCTATTAAGTTTAGAATTTATTTTAAGATTAGATTAAGATGATCTAACAAAATTATTTTCAAAAGCTTTTTACAATTTTAGTTTCTTAATCTTTGTGCATTACATATAGATTGAATTATATGAATATACGATTGTATAATATATCATTATTTATTTGAACAAGTTTTAAATTAAAGTCTATTTACGACTTTGATTGTTAATGCGTGTCGGAGTTCAGTAATTTAGTTTTGGACCCTGATTTTATTAATTTCGTGTATTAATTCAAGAGCCCGGTGCTAGTCATCCCTGAATGAGTGATCAAGGATTTTATTCAAAACTATTTTGATTAAAGCCATGGATATTAATTTATTTTTATTTTTATACCATCCACTTGTTCTTAAGCTTATCCTATCATTCTAAATATCCAATTATTCCTATCCAAATCTTTAACTTCCTCATTAAGTAATTTTTACTATCTTCCTCTATAAGCCAAGCTTAAGCTTTTCTTCACTCAATCCTCTCACCTGCTCTCTCCCTACTCTCGTTCCAACACCATACAAAAAAAAAATCAAGTGCAAAGCTCCATTTAGTAAACAACTGCAGATTCAACACCATACCTTTCTGCAGCAACAAATTGATTCTAGCCATCACAAATCAACAACACAACAGAATTATTTCTAAAGGTTATTACCTCTACCTCAAACTAGAAATCCCACACGCACATCTATTCCACCATTCATATATATATATATATATATATATGTATTATATGTATGCATAGCTGATAGCTCAGTCAACAAACTCATGTATTTGCTTATTAGAAGCAAACAAACTCATGTATTTGCTTATTAGAAGCAACAAACTGAAGATGCTTGAATATAAATTTGTATATATATGCATATATGAAACATGATTTGTTTTAACAATGAAAGGAAAAGAAAGGTAGAGTCTTGAATTCTTGTTTTTGCTTTGAAACTGGTGTTGTGTGAGTGTTGGGCTGGATCGTGAGAGAGATGCGAAACAGAGGGAGGCCGCGGCACGGCGGCTCTGCCCGCTGCTGTCGAGCCGAGGACGAAGAGAGATAGGGATGCAGGAGCTAAGGGGGTGGCGGTGGTTAGCTCGGCTAGCTGCTACGGCCGTCGGACTTCGGAGTGAGGCGACGGCGGGGCTGTGAGGGAGCCGGTGAAGGCGGCGTCCTTCATCGACTGGAGGCGACGCGGAGGCGCGTTCGCCGGAGGTCGAAAGGGAGGTGGAGGGTGCGGCGGCAGTCTGCTTCTTCTGCTGCTGTCGGCCAATTTGAGTGAGGAGGGAGGGAGTTCAGGCGGCGGCGGCGGCTGGTCTGGTGCAGTCGTCGGAGGGAGTTCTGGGTTCGGTGAGATAGAGGGCGAGTGATGGGGGCGAAATTCGAGAGAGCGGAGGGAGAGCCGAGGGTGGCGCGGCTTGTCGCCGCTGCTTCCCCGGCGAGTCTCCGCGGCGGCGGACTTCCGACGTGATGAGAGAGAGAGAGAGAGAGGTGATGGGCGTCTGTTTGAGGGAGATAGGAGAGCAGAGGAGAGGGAGAGGGTTGTCGGCGGCGGCGGCGTGGCCGGCGACGCCTACCGTCGCCGGAGAAGGGAAGAAGGGGGAGGGGGAGTGTTTGCAGCGCAGCTGCTGCGTTGTGGGTGTGTGCGTGTGTTGTGTGTGTTGTGTGTGTGTGGGTGTGTTAAATGAAGATGAATTTAGGGTTGGGCCCAAAGATGGGCTGCTTTTTTTTTTAGGAAGTGGGCCGATTTTAATTATGTTTTGGGCCTCTGTTTTATGTTAAAGAGTTGGGCTGCTATTTATTTAGTTTTAAAGTTAGGATTTCACTATTTTAATTGTTCAATTAGTTTATTAATTAGACCTTATACTTGGGTTTGATTAATTAATAATTTCAAGGTATAATTGCATAATATTATATTATTAATATGTGCATATTTTAAGTGATTACTTATTATATGTTTAAAGCATGACATGTATTGCACTTGCAGCATGCAATAAAAGTATTTATGATTTAATTGGTTATCCAATTAATAAAGAAAAACGAGTAAGGATATTGTTGGTGTCCTTAACTCAAAAATTTTAGTTTTCAATTATTTATTCATTAAATTTTGAAAACCCGGCTAAGTGAATTATAAAATATTAAGCACGTTACTATGGCTTACGATTAGATTCAGGAGACCTATTAAGAGTATAGATTTCTTGTAGGCTTCGTGGATCGTGAGGATTAGCACCACTTTTCCGATTCAGAGATAAAATTTAACGACAGGCATTGCCTATACAGGTGGGCTTATTTTTCAAATGTATGCTTGAGTTATTAAGCTCTAAATGTTTCATGAATTGAAAACTGTTTATCCAATAAATATTTTTGTGCGCTCTGTTATGTTTAAGGCTCGCAATTCATGGATCGATCGAGGTTCTCTTATGACCTAACACGTTGTTTGAGAATTGTGTACACTTGTTAGTTGTTTCGGTGGGTTGATCTCCATCGGGCACTAATTCATGTAAGAGGCGTTATAAGGGTGCTTGGCTGGATGTGTTCCGGAGCATGTATCATGTAAGGCCTGCCCGGGTAGCGTCCCGAGGTCAATTCAACTTGTCTGAGTTACGTCCTCAGGGCAAGTGTCATGGGAGAAAGCGATACGTCGGTGGCTAAAAGGTCCGGTATCACAGCGAGTAACTAAACAGAGTGTGACAATGGCGCGCTAATAAAATGAAATACTTTAACATGCTTAGAAGTTCTTTTTGTTTTAAAACCTTCTAAGTCATGTCATGAATGATTGGATAAACTGCTCTTACGAATTGTGAAATGTTTTAAAAGTTGTAGCCCACTAAGTACATTAGTACTTAGCCCAAATATTTTCAAATGTTTTTCAGGTTGATGGCTGGTGTTGACGGGGAGAGCTGAGGCTAGGGTTCAACTCCGTGTTTTGACTTCCGCTGTAGTACTGGTCTTTATTTGTCTTTCGTTTTCTTGACTTAAGACTTTTATGTTATGACTCTAAATGATATCTCTTGATGAGCTTAAACTCTTGACTCTTTAGTATTTCGATTAATGAATGTTGGTTATCCGAGACATGAAACTAAACTTGTGATCCTGAAGTTGTTATGTTTGTCGATTGATTAGTATCATTCGGATATCTGTCTTTCTTCATCCAAAGGGACGATGCCCGATTTATCATTCCATTATTCGTATTTTACAAGGTTTTTCCCTTGTTCATTTCAATGATTTAGTTGCACCTCAGTTGTAGTTATTCCTTCAGAAATTGGGGTGTGACAAAGTTATTATGATTTTTATTTGAGACTTTAGCACTTGGAATTTTTATTAAGTTTACAAAGCAAGTGCAGTTTATTTTTACCGGGAAATTGAATGACGCCGGTTTATGAAAATTTTTCAAAGCATATATTTTTTTTAATTATTTTTCCTACGAAGAGGAATATTATAATTGAGTGAGTGCACTAATATTAGTGCTATAATTATTTTATTTAATCACATGAATAATTATGCTATGGTATTTTATTAATGAGTAATTTTTCCATAATTATTGTGATTATTAATTGATCACCCTTCTCACACTTTATTTTAATTTCTCTACCATATGATTAATTCCCACATTTTGCCAAGTGTGGAGATTGAGAGAGTAGAGATTTAGAGAGTAGAGATTAGAGAGAGTGTAGAGATTAGAGAGAGAGAGATCAAGGCATTAATGCCAAATATTCTATAAGATTCACAAATATTTCCAAAGATTAGCCAAATCCAAGCATATCTTGCAAAATCCTCTCTCACTCCTCACTCCCTAATTTTCGACCACCTCTCTCTCCTTCATCTCTCTACTTTCCACCATTGTCAACCATGGATGAGACCTCCGAAGCTTCACCAAAATATGCCAAACACATAAATCACCAACAAAATCCCACCTAAACACCTCCTATCAACTTGAATCCAAGGAAATCCTTGAAGGTTGGCTTCAAGACTAGTGAGAGAAAGTTTGATATTTGGTGTAAACTTGGGTAAGTGATCTCTATATTCATAGATTAGACTTGTATGAGTTTGTATATGAGTATATTTGAAGGATTGAAGCAAGAAATCACCCCCTCTCTTATTCTTCAAAATTTTCGAAAATTTGGGTCTTCAACCCTTCAAAAATTTTTCTTTTTCTTTCCTTGATTTGGGGTGAGAAAAGTGATCTATGTGATGTTTGGTGATGATTGAGGTGTGTTTTGAAAAGCTATGTTTTGAGATGTAAAAATCGGATGAGTTTAGTTTACCCCAATTTGGGAATTTTTGAATGGATGCTTTAAATGATGAATTGATGATGTCTATGAGTCCATGAGATGTATATGATGATGATTGATGGATTAAATTGAGTATATGATGTCAATTGATGATTTTGATATGAGTTAGTTTACTAAAATTAGGGCTATGTGTATCTATGCTCTAATTTGTAAATTGATGGAATATATGTGAGTTTATATGATTAAAATTGATAGATATATGATGAGATTAAAGATCCATGTGTGTTTATAGAATTTCAAAGAAATTAGTTTAATAAAAATTAGGACTTTCTTGTCTATGTGTCTATTAAGTGATTTAGCTCAAGAGATATGTAATTGAGCATGATAGTAGTGTTTTAATATCTTTGATTAAGTCTTTTATTGGCTAAGTAAAATTTTGACTTGAGTTAGTTTATGAGAGTTTTTGAGTTCTCATAATTTGGGAAGCCATTGATTGATTAAATGAGGTCTATTTTGCTTTATGACCATTATGTGAAAGTTTGTCATGTTTTGTTAAGAGTTTTATGTTAATATATGAGTTGTCATTAGAGTATAGTTGGCATGATAAAAAGGAGATTTATATGTGTAAAATGAGTTATATGAAGTATGAGGTCATTTATGAATGATTGAGTAATTTTGAGCATGAGAATTTAATTGATGCGTTAGATGAAACATTTTACTTGAGATTTGAGTTTATGATGTAAAAGAGAAGAGTTGATTTGAGTATGATGAGCTTTATGATGTGGTTGAATGTTTGTGAGTGTTATATGTGCTTAAGATGAGCTTTGATTGGTTTTAATTGAAGGAATGTTGAGTTGAGCATTTAAGAGTTTGAGATGAGTTTTTGGTGATTTTCGTAGGCCTACTGACCTACTGTGATCGACGGGTTGTCGATGTCAAAAAGCTTTGAAAATTTTATAGCAATTCCCTACATGAGTCTTGAGCACCCCTGTAAAATTTCAAGTCATTTGGACTTCGTTTGCTATTTTTATAAAATGCAAGACTTAAACTGCACATTTCTACCGAGAGTTACAGAGAACAGGGGAAAGAGTTATTCATTTCAGTAGCTTCCTGTGTGATCTAGATTTCCAAATTTTTATGGTATTAACCTTATTAAGTTATCTAGATACCCACCAAATTTGAGCCCATTTTGACAATAGTTACTATTTTTCAAAAATCAAAGTTTTCGATTGCTCAAAACTGCCGAATATGGTAGACTGTAGTAAAACAGTCATATCTCCCAAACCACTTGGAGTTTTCGACTCTACTTTTTTTTTATATGAAACTAGACGCAAAGACCTTTCTTTTGGTATGAGTCACGAGTCCAGGGGATGTCGGAGTCAGAACGTGTTAAATTTTGAAGTTGAGTCAGTGTGAAAACAGAGCATGTTTTGATAATGTTTGATTGTATTTTCTTATGTGCCTTATGTGATTGTGTTGCCTATGTGTTTGAATGAGATTAGACGAGCCTTATATGAGAGATAAATCGAGACTTAGAACCATGATTTTCTTGAAACCTATCTTTGAGTTTAAGGATTTGAGATGAGTGGAGAGTCTATGTAGAGTTGAATAAGGAAATAGAATATGAGATAGAGCAAGAGTTAAGGCATGAGATTTTGCCAATGAGTTTCTAATCGAGATTCATTTTCTGACATGAACCTTCGATGATGACGATGATCCCTGAAGACACAAGCAGAGCAAGGAAGTAAGTAACTCCGCTTTGACGGGAGATTTTGAGTAAGGTCTTCAGGTGGGCAATATTTTGAGATACATATATCATTCGAGCTATCTAAAATGTTTTAATGATGTTATGAGCTTACCAAAATAATTTGAGATAAATGATGTTTAAGAATTGTTTGACTTGCCAATTTTTGATGTTGAGCTTGTATGTTACCCTCTACTGATGAGATGAGACGATTTCAGTCCTGCAACACGCGGGATTTTGTGCACAGAGGTGACTGTGAGCCGTCTTTGGGTCGGCCGGTCACGGTACTTGAGAGGGAGGCCTACTTCTCAGTACCTTTGATGATGATGAGTTGTAGATGTGGTACATGCATGTTGAGATCTTTGACAGCTGTCATTCGTTTACTTATGATGTCATGATTATGAAAACTGCATGCACAGATTCTTTTTATGCTAACTTATTTCTGTGTATTGCTGAGATGTGGCAAGCTTCAAACTTATAGCTCTAAGAGCACCTTTCTTGTTTTTCGGCGTTTGTCCTCTGAGTATTATGTACTCACGCCCTGCATGTATTTCTAAATGTGCAGGCTAAGCGAGGAGTGAGATTGGTCTGGTGCTGATGGGGGATCGTTAGTTGATGTATTTACTTTATCGTATTTCTTTTTTTTATCGATAAAGTCTCGATGTGAAGTTACTTTGAATATGAATCAAGTAATATACTCACGGTTATGTGTCTTCATACATATGATCGGTTCGCCTTTTGCTGCGATACTCTGCATATTATGCTTCCTTATGAAAAATGAGCTATACCCGTTTTGTTTTTGTTTGTGAAATTCCTGATAATTAAAAAGTTATAACAACGTTGACGATTTTACCCTTGGGTTCATTTATGATGATTCTCCTTAGTATGCTTTGATGCGAGCTTCCGCTTGATGTTCGACCTATTCTTCTTATCTTTTATTCTTTTAAAAATAGTCGTATCGATACTCGTACCCCACTATCACTAGTGTCGGGAATCGGGCTGCGACAAAAATCTAACATGATTGCTTCTTCTCATTTTGACTAACAATACAGTGATCTTCATTTGCTAAATCAATATCCTAAAATATACGTTCAACAACAATTTGAATGAAAGAGTTTCACCAATCTCAGACGTCGGAATATTCCACTGGAGGAAGACGTCGGCTGGTGTTGGCGACGCCGATGCCATTGATGAAAGGGTTGAATTGGCCATGAGAATTCGAGCAGCAGTGAGGAGCAAAGAGGCGCTGAAGAGCAGATCTTCTGTCGCAGCCGGAAGAGGCGGCACAACGATGATTTGTAGTCAGAAGAGGCGACGCCACTGAGAAGAAGATGGTGGAGAGAGAGAGAGAGAGCGCGCGCAAATTGGACAATTTTTTTTTGCAGAAAGAGCATACGTGAGAAAGAGAGAGATAGGAGAGTGACATTTTTTAGTTTTTATCTTAGGGGTATATTTGTATGTTTGCACAAACTATAGCAAATTGGTCATTTTCATATATTGACTCTTTTGGTGGACGAAGGGAGTAGTAAAAATAAACAATGACGATTAATATAAAAAACTTAAAAATTAATCAATTTTTATGAAAAAAAGACAAATATATCCATACCTTGAGAATTGAATTGCTCAGCTTGAAGTCCTTCTTCGTAAATTCCCGTCAGATTTTGTGAAAATGTGATCTCTCACTCTCTCTACTCTCTTCATGAATTTCTTGGATCTAGCGCTGAAAATATGATCTCT
Organism: Salvia miltiorrhiza; assembly: GCF_028751815.1. Taxonomy (NCBI): domain Eukaryota; kingdom Viridiplantae; phylum Streptophyta; class Magnoliopsida; order Lamiales; family Lamiaceae; genus Salvia; species Salvia miltiorrhiza. The sequence goes on from NC_080391.1 coordinate 35,455,807, forward strand.
CTCTGCTTACTTTTCTCTCTCTTCGTGAATTTCTCGGATTTGTGCCGCCGAGCACTTCCCCAAAGCTACTATATGGGACGAAGTAAAAAACCACTAGCTTTTCTTCTTTATGAATTTCGACACGATGATAAACATGCACTTTTGCCTCTTGCTATGTCGTATTTGATGTTAGGTGTAAGGATTTTGTGTGTTTGATGGTTTATTTGCTTATATATTGGTTTATTATCGAGAACTTGTTACTTCCTTGTTGTTTGAACGAATTTTCAGAAATAATGAAGCAGAATTTGGAAGAATAGCCTAAAATACAAGCTGAAGTTCATCTCGATACGAGTTTGTGAGCGTAAACGGATAAAAAATCAGACATCGAACGAGGGAGAACATGTCAAAACAAAATCTCTGCGCAAAACTGTTAGGATCCCCCGCGGTCACCGCCGCGGCCATGGGCCTAACTGTGGGCAGGTCGCGCGGAAATGTCTCAGTCCGCGTGTGAACTCGATTTTTGCACATTTTTTGAGTTTTTCAGCTATTTTTCGATCCTACACGTTTTTTACCTACATTTTGAGACGTATGTCATATAAATACTCCTAGAAACACACCTGTAGAAGAGCAGCAATTGTATATTATATATATTTATATATATATATATATATATATATATATATATATATATATATATATTCAATTTTTAAATCAGAACATTTTATATTATGCTTCAGAGCTTAAAGACAGAGAAATGTTGAGTATACCTTTTGGATATTAAACAAAAGCACATGTTACAAAAGGTAGGGTGATTTTTGATAACATTATTTTAAGTTATGAGATGTTAAAAGGCTATGGTAGAAAGAGTGTTTCTCCAAGATGTATGGTCAAGATTGACATACAAAAAGCCTATGATTCAGTGGAGTGGCCATTTATGAAACATCTCATGCTAGAGCTGGGGTTCCCATACCAGTTTGTCTCTTGGACCATGGCCTGTTTGCAGTAAGTTGTTTATTCAATTAATGTGGAGTTGTAATAGAACCTTTCCAAGTTAAGAGAGGGCTCAGACAAGATGATCCGGTGTCACCTTACTTATTTGTGATAGCTATGGAATATCTCAATAGGTGCTTGATAGAGCTAAATGAGGACATGTTGTTTCACTTTCACCCTAGGTGCAAGAGATTGAGCTTAATTCATTTATGTTTTGCAGATGATCTGCTCTTGTTTACTAGGGGAGATGAGAGCTCAATAAGGAATTTGTTATATGCCTTTGAAAAGTTTTTAAAGGTATCTAGTTTAAAAGCTAATAAAACCAAGAGTTCTATATATTTGGAGGGGAGGAGGGGTGAATGATGATACACAAGCTGCTATTCTTGAAGCTTCTGATATGGTAAAGAGTCAGCTTCCCTTTAAATATCTTGGAGTGTCTCTCTCATAAAAAAAGCTAACAATTGCACAATGTCAACCATTAATACAGAAGATTCTAGGAAGAATAGACTGTTGACTGCAAAGCTTCTTTGTTATGCAGGAAGAATACAACTCATCAAATCAGTCTTGATTAAGATTCAATCCTACTGGAGCCAAATATTTCTACTTTGTCAGAAAGTCATCAAGTTAGTACAAGCAGCTTGTAAGATTTTTCTTTGATCAGAGAAATCTGATACTACTAAAAGAGTTCTAGTGGCTTGGGAACACTTGTGTTTGCCTACAACAGTTGGATGATGGAATCTCACTTATATCAGATGGTGGAACAAGGCTTTCATTAGCAAACAGTTTTGGAAAATTGCTCAGAAAAAAGATTGTCTGTGGATAAAATGAGTTCATGAGTATTACATCAAAGGGCAGAGCTGCATTACTTGTGTCATTCCTATGCAAGCTTCATGGATTATTAGGAAAATATTGGATATCAGGTCCTATTTTGCTCAACTCAATTCTGGTAATTGTTGTTTAACTCAATCTACATTTTCTACTAGAAAATTGTATGTGGCAATAAGCGGTGATGCCCCAAAGGTGGAGTGAAAAATGATGCTCACAACGAATATTGCACCATCCAAGTTTATATTTATAACTTGGTTGGCTATTTTAAGAAGGTTGTCTACTGTTGAAGAGCTGGAGAAAATTGAGATTTATTGTGACAATGTGAGTTATTTGTGCATGACTGAGAATGAAACTATTGATCACTTATTTCAAGTGCTCTTTTTCTGCAAATGTTTGGAAGCAACTTGCTGGATGGAGCAGTTCATGAACTAGTGCTGGATTGACAAGGGGAGCTGAGCTTCATGGGGACACAATGCATAACCAAATCTGGGAGGCAACTTTTCTATAGGCTGGTGTTATTTACTGCGGTTTATTGCATATGGAAAGAACGAAATGGAAGGAAATTTGGTGATAATGTATACTATTAAGCAAGTGGTTAGACAGTGCCAACTACACGTAACTACAATGAGAGCAAAAGATAGGAAAGTGATGAGATACTTGAAGAATTAGAATCAGTTGGTAGTCTTTTCGTTGTTAACTTGTAAAATTTTGCGAGCTAATTGGTAATAAAATCCCCTCTATTTACTAAAGAAAAAAGGAAAAAAAAAAATTAATGAAATTTGAAATCAAGTAACAAAGTCTTTTTTGGTTAGCCGGATTAGCCTACTCGATCTTCGGCTCAATTTTATCGGGTTCGACTATTCTCGGGCCAATCCTAAGAGTTGCCCATTCAGTTATGAGTCATTTAAATTGAATTCTTTTCAGATTAAAATTAATTATTTGGTACTAAATTTTATTATTATTATTATTATTCGGACCCATACACAAATTTCGAACTAAATTAGCTTACTTACCTGCTAGTGAACATCTACTATTCAGAAGTCATATGTCTCGCATCTAAACGAGTAATTATTTTTTTATTTTTATTTTTGAAGCGCTAAACGAGTAATTATTTATTTCGAAATGTATTTGAGACTATCATATTGGACAATAACAACAAAGTTGTCCGTAATTTCCAATCTGTAGTAACTCTTGTTCAATTTATATCTAATAAGCATATAATAATGATACTATCTCGTAAGGTAAATATTCAATGGTCTGACTTTTCACCTAACACTCAAACCATACGATCAACGAGTCCAATGACGACAACTTACATCAAATGAACTCCCACAGCCTCGCCCATTCCTTTTCCTTTTTAACGTAATTCCTTTATTTATTATTACGTGTATAAAATTGAAATTTACTATGGAGTATATATTTACATACTACTAGAGTCAAGACTTGCCAATCACTGGCTTCATTGTGGAAGCAGAAAACACGCTCAACTAATCTTCTTCTTGATTTCTCCCCCTTCTCCGATCACGGTTTACTGTAAGTCTTTCCCTTCTTTCTTTTTTCGGATTTTAATTTCTGCTTGATTGAATATGTGTTGATTTTGATTTTGACTTGAGATTGTATGCGTTATCTGTGTGTGCTGAATATTTGTTTGTGAATCTGATCACATTTGAGTGTGTGTTTTTTTTTTTTTTAAGAAAAAAAAGAATATCACACATTTAAGACCAGTACGGGTTGTGTTAGCTAAGCAGTACTTAGATTTAAATTAAATTTTGCGAAATGCAAAGTAAGATTGTGAAGTTAGAGAGGATCTGTAGCAATAATTCGAATTTCCAAAGCAAGATTATGTTGTTAGATTGGATTTGTAGGTTTTTCAGTTTGTTGCTGTAGTTTTTTAGTAGTGAATATTTTGCCTCAAGATTAGTTCGTCTCGTTCTTTTGATGCTTTCATTTTTCTAGAGTTTGTTTGGAGTGGAGGTGCTTCTTGGACATAGAAAATAAGAAACTTACAAAGAATCAAACCCTGCAAAAAGTACGTTGAATAATTCATTGAGCTCAAGGAGAAGGACAAAAAACTGTTATTGAATGTTTGATAAATTGCAAGAAAGTTGTGAATCATCTTCTGCTATTTTTCTTTTGGAGCTACTACCGTTACTTTGAATCTGCAAATTTTTGTTCGATATTGAAGTTATTATTAAAAATATAATCACTAGCAGATCTTCCCCTTAGTGAATGACTGAGAAAGCACCAAGTTAGGTTCAAGGATATTGGTTGAGTATTTATCCATCTTCTCAAACTCCTTTGAGATAGTTAAGAACATGATTTATGATGTGATGCATTTTCCTAAACCTGTTTCCTCAAAATGAAGTCCAGGGTAGATATTAAATGAATCTAATTGGGCAGTAAATCTATACTAGGCATATTCATGATGCTTGTAATGAATATAATATTGAGTGGGCTAATGCTGCTTTTTAACTATATGACGTCATATATATTAGCTGAATATACTGCTGTGATAAGATGATAATTGTATGACCACGTTTGAGTTCTCATACACTTGCTAGAATTTAAGGCAAGATACAAATGATTTTAATTGTTTTTTATATTAACACTAACTTGTGCTAAGAGTTCATAATAGTAAAATTCTGTCAGCCAGCTAGAGATACCTCCACCATGGATCGTGGGAAATTTACACTGATGGGATCGACTGTGTGTGTCATGCTCAGTTTGCACTTCTCGATACAGCTAGTGTCCCAACATTATCTAGCATGGAAGAAGCCCAAGGAACAAAAGGCGATTGTCATAATTGTCCTCATGGCTCCCTTATATGCTATTGACTCTTATGTTGGTCTGTTGGATATCAAAGGAAGTGAAACATTTTTCACTTTCTTGGATTCTGTAAAAGAATGTTATGAGGCTCTGGTGAGTTTTTTGGCAATTAAGATTCAGTTGTTGTCTTAAGAATTATTTCATCAAGAATGTTAACTTTGTCTTCAATTGCAGGTGATGGCAAAGTTTTTGAGTTTAATGTACACCTACTTGAACATATCCATCAGCAAAAACATAGTACCAGATGAAATTAAAGGAAGAGAAATTCATCACTCGTTCCCAATGACTCTTTTCCAGGTACGCTCCTTATTCTTTTAATATTGATTAATCAGTAGTGATGATAATAGATAAATGAAGTATGCAGTATTCAATCAGGATTTATGCTGTTGTTGAAATTTACCTTGGTACAGAAGAACATTTAGTGGTATTAAGGTCAAAATGGAATTTATTGGATATTCTTCTAACTGGATGGCCTTATTTCTGTAATAAAGAAGGGACTCAATTATGTCATGACTGAATTCAGAGACCAAAATGAGAATTCATTAATTTAGTACCGGAACGGACGAGGAAGTCCTAGGATTGTTTGGCTCTACTATGGTTATAAAGTAATGCCCCTTTTATCCCCTTCTCTATGAAACATATATTTGCTAATGCGGCAAACAAAGGATGAACTGATAGTTATTGCAACAAAATCTAGGAGTGTTTACATAAGTACTGGTTAGTTTGTTTGAGACTGCTTGTAGTCTAAGTTGATACATTTTGTGAGATTTTGAGATGGCGTTATATCTTAGAATTTACAATGCAGGTATGACTAAACCTTCCTTTTGTTTTATTTTATCTTTTTTTCGTCAATCTAAATTATTAATAACAATGTCTCCACATGTATGTCTATTTTGAATGCAGCCTCATACTGTCCGTTTGGACCACAAGAATCTTAAACTTCTCAAGGACTGGACATTGCAATTTGTTGTAATCCGTCCTGTTTGCTCTGTGTTGATGATAACGTTTCAACTTCTCGATATCTATCCTAGCTGGCTGAGCTGGACATTCACCATCATCTTGAATGTTTCTGTTTCACTTGCCTTGTACTCTCTTGTTGTGTTTTACCATGTTTTCGCAAAGGAGTTGGCACCTCACAAACCTCTCGCAAAATTCTTGTGCGTCAAAGGAATTGTCTTCTTCTGTTTCTGGCAGGTATGTTTCTCATAAGCCAATTTATTATGCTGAGGAAAGTGAAGCGCTAATGACTACATTTTGTTATTTGTGGGACTTTTGTGATTGTCAAACTTATCTGGATTAAAACCATGTCAAAATCGAAAGTATTAGTACAACATATACATAAAGGTAAAAGAAGCAATTTTCTATTTGAAAATATGCTCACGTATACAAACTAGTCACTCGTGTGTGTGTTTATGTGGATAATGTGATATATTATATCCACGTACTCTCATATAAATTACGCTTTATCCCCCAAACACTATGATTTTAGAGAGCAACTCCTCAAAGCCATCTACTGCTAAGATAGTCCATTAGTCTTGTATCATGTGCACGTAACTTGTGAAGAGGAAAACTGTAGTTATTTAAACTTATTACGTACACGAAACTTGTAGTTTGGAAGGGAAAAACTGTAGTTATTTACACTTATTGCACTTAGCTATCCCACTCGTGCAGTGTTTGCTCGCTTTACATCTATGTTCTGTTTTAGATATTTTTGGAATTGAGCTAAACGATACAAAATCAAGTTCCCGTGTTTATATTCGAAGATTGAAGTTGGCAGCTATTCTCCAATCATTTTGTAAGGTATAGCTATGTAATGTAATTACTGGACGCATATTTTTCTGTCCTTTTGCAGGGAATTATGCTTGATATTCTTGTAGCAGTTGGGATAATAAAATCAAACCATTTCTGGCTGGACGTCGAGCATCTTCAGGGAGCTCTTCAGAACGTCTTGGTGATTGTGGAGATGGTTTTCTTTTCTCTCCTCATGCAATATGCATATACTGCTGAACCGTACCGCACTGGGTCGGTTTCGGTCAAGACTACAGAGAAGAAGAAAGAATGATGGAGCGAATGTCTTCACTCTTGAGCAAAATATTGCTTCTCCCTTTATACGGCAGTGTCATGGTGTATTGACCATTGTATTGTATGTTTAATAATAGCATGTCATCTTTTGGGGCTGGCTGTCTTTACACTAAAGTTAGTAAATCAACTATTATGAGGATGCTACTACTATGAACTCTATTCTGTAATGTCGATTTGTACCTTATCCGGGGATTTTGTGAACAATCTCAACGGCCATTTGCAATTTTGTTGGAAAATTTGACTTTTTAATGGCCTCGAAAACTTGTGTTAGGTTCTCCGACGGGATATCTAGGATTGTAATCGAATAGAATTTAAGCGAATATCACCATATTTGATTAAGTATTGTGAAAATATTGTAATATTCTATTCTATTTTGAATACTAAACTCAATTCGATATTTGATTTTGATGTCATTTTTGAATTATTTTCAATTTGACTCGAGTATTTGATTCATTTTTCATGCTATTTGATTCGAAACTGACATGTTTTTATGTATAAATTTACATACAGAATTGCATAATATTAAACAAAAATACATTGCATTGCATCAACAAATGCATTGCATTTTGGGACCAATTATATATTTTTTGCCGTTGAAGAGTTTTCAATTGAACATCAAGAAATTCAAGTTTCACCATAGCTTGACATGGAAGATGAAAATCTTAAATTGCTTTCTCAAAGCCAACACGACAAAGAGTGGAAACTAATGCACGGAGAGCAAGTATTGCTAGAGTAGGTCTTGGGTGCGGTCAACCGCATACCATGCAGTTGACACTGACCCGCGTCAGTTGCAACATGAATAAGATGTGTTAATGCAGAATTAACAAAATAATTTACTAGTCTAGTGGGTAAGTTGTCTTACTTTCTCTACAATGGCACTGGGTTTGAAACCCACTAGTTGTGTTTTATTTTATCTTTCATTTTTTTTTTTTTTGAATTTCTTTGTCAGTGTTTTTTTTCTCTATTTTTTTGAATTCCTATTTTTCTATTGAACGTTTTTTTATATTTTTTTCAACGTTTGTATTTTTTTTAATTATACATTATTCCAAAGTAATTATTATTATGTCAAAAAGTAATTATTGATAAAAGAAATGTAATGTTTTTCAAGCATCACTTTTCATCACATCAATAGTTATTTTTTCTTACGACAATGATTATTTGACCAAATATACAAAATTACAAGTTCTAACGAGTAAAAATAACATTACTTTTATACATATCAATAAATTGTTGTGAACAAATGTAATAATTTAGAAACATTATATTTCATTGCAATAATAATTACTTTTTATTACGATAATAATTATTTGACAAAATAGCTAAACTTTTTCTTTCAGTGATAATTATTTGACCAAATAACTAAAAGTATAAACTCTCAAGAACAAAAGTAACAATTATCGTGAACAAATGAAATAATTTAGAAACATTACATTTCATTGCAATAATAATTCCTTTTTATTACGACAATAATTACTTGACAAAATAGCTAAGAATAAAAGTTCTAGCGTGTGAAAATAAGATTATTTTTCTTCACGTCAATAATTACTTTTGTTTACAAAAATAATTACTTGAGAAAATAATTAAAAGTAAATGTTCTTATAATAAAAATAAATATTATCCTAAAAAATGTAATAATTCAGAAACATTACACTTCTTCCTAATAATAATTACTTTTTATTACAATAATAATTATAACAAATATAATAATTTTGAAACATTACATTTATACATATTAATAATTACTTTTGATTATGATAATATTTACTTGACTAAACTAACACTTTAATAGGTAGCTACCATCAAATTCCCATTTACAGAAAATTCAACACAAAATTTAAACAAATCAAAATCAATTAAAATTCACATGAAATTAAGGAATCAAACCCACTTCAATACATTTATGAAATCAATGAATCAAACCCCTTTACTTGCCTACCTAGCTAGTGACTACTGAGAGGGGCAGCACATGTTTCCCAACACACACATACACAGATTTAGCTAGCTTAGGAACTTGGAATTATAGACTGACTAGAGAGGGGCAGCAACCAAGGGCATCAATTCAATACAGATTTTTCCTATTTCCACATATTTCCACATATTCCCACTTACTGCACCAACGTCACCGTCGAAAGGTTAACAATCCTCGCCCCCTTTGACGTCCCAAACACCGATGGCATCAACCCAGATTCATGCACCGACACACGCATACTCGATTCCTACGTGGTCTCTGGTGACGACTGCATAAGGGACTCTCTGGTGAGGGTCCCAAACGTCCTAGAGTGTATTCTTCAATATGTTATGTTGCATTGAACGGTTTATTCTTCCTAACCGCCATTGTCACCCCTAACGCGAGAGTCACTGTCACTCCTAACTACCAAGATCTCCTAGTGAATCCCATATTCTGTTGAAGAAAGTAGCAATCAATATAGAAGCAAGCAAAGTAGGCAAGTAGAGAGTAGATGTATAGGTACGCTGAAATGGATGAAGGAAAGGAGGAGTAGCTATTCCAATACACTCCTAAAGGAGGAGTACGCTGATATGGCATCAAATACGGCATGCCGGCACAGCGCCTCAAAATCAAGAGAGTCCAGCGGTGAGCGGCGGCGCGAGAGTTGGGAGAGAAATGGAGGGGACGAATGTTAGGGTTTGGTTGAGAAAATGAAAAGGACTTTTATATTTTCTCATTATGGGTCAGGTCGGGCGACCCGGCCGCATAGTATGCGGTTACCACACGTAATATTTTGCGGTATTGCTAATGCTATATGGGAAATGAGGTTGAGGTACAACGGTGATGAGAGTGAAGAGGGTGCCAATGAGGATCACAACAATGATGATGAAACTAATGAGAAACACATGGATAATGAGAATCAATGACTATGCAACATTCTAATGTATATCTTTAATTACATTCACATTTTGGTATACATCGTGTTTTGCATTTTCCATTGTTATTTTAGAAAATGTAATATGGATTAGGGAGTTTGGATAACTATTTATTTTTATATAAATTAACAGTATTAAATAAAAAAATTAAGACCGCGCTATAGGGGACACGAACCCAAGACTTTTGGCATTAGGCATTAACCTCTTACCGCTTGGCCAACACACGCACACTTTGGATAACTATTTTTATTTACAAATATGTTGCATATACATGTCATTGCGTAAGATCTTCTTATTTCAATTTGTATTTATTACTCACTCTGTCCCACGAATCTTGACACGTATTCCTTTTTGGGCTGTCCCACGAATCTTGACACATTTCTAAATAAGGTAATAATTATTATATTCTATCTCCTACTTTATCACTTTTATACTTTATTAACTACACATGTAAAACAGTAATCTACAACTCCTTAATTCTCGTGCCGAAATCAAACGTGTCAAGATTCGTGGGACAGAGGGAGTATATCATACTCCCTTTGTCATATAAAAACACGAACAAATTCTCATTTTGGGCATCTCACAAAAACATGAACATTTTTTTTGTACGCTATCCCCTTATTTTTTTAATTATCTCTCCTCTTCATACTTATTCATAAAAAAACCATTATGGCTCATCACTACTTTTCCTCAATTAACTCATTACTCTCATAACACTTTATAAATTGTGACTCATTTTTCACTCACAATAACTCTCCAACTAACAGAATCTGCTAAACTATACTTAGAATTAAGACAATCCACAGAATTAGCAGAATCCACAGATTATAAAAAGTCTATCAAAATCTTTTAAATTTTTAATTGTGTATACTCCCCTTATAGTACCTGAAAATTAGATATATTCAATATATTTATGTAAATAATATATATATATATATATATATATAGGAATATCGAATTGAATATCATGTTTTCATATTCGTATTTGAATACAAATCAAATCGAATATTTGTAATCGAATACGAATTAAATAATTTCAAATACGAATATCAAATTTCGAATTGAATATCAAATCGAGCAAAATAATTTATTCATTTACACTCCTACTCATATCCATATCGAAGCCCAAATTGACGATTCTCATGAACAAGAATTAAGTCGTTAGGTTGTGTAATAGTTTGCTTTGAACTATTACATGAACGCGTGAAGAGATAAATTTTGTGAGTTCGTGCTTTCTGCGTCCAAAATGTATGTGAACTTAGGAAAAAGAATAATCGTGAGTTCATGTAATAATTTGATTTGAATTGTTACAAGTACGTCCGAAAGATTTCCTTTGTGAGTTTATGTTTTCTGCTTCTTTTGTGAATTGATACATTTCCATAGAGGTCATTGATGATCAATGATCGATGGAGATGATAATGTGCGAGGAAGATGATAAGATATATAGAGTGCTTGCGGACAATTACAAATGACATAGAAAATGTAGAAGATTAGACTACAAAGAATGAAATAGAATTGAAAATATAGTAAAAGAACTTGATAGTGCATATCACAAATACTCGTATGTGATTGGTCTCTTACATGAGACCAGACGTCGCATGAAAACATATACTCCCTCCGTCCACGAATTGAGTACCCATTTGTGGACGACACGGGATTTAAGAAATGTATTGGATGTAGTATGGATAGAATAAGGGTCTCACTTTTTGAGGGTATTAAGTAAGGGGTTGCGTGGGGTACACTTGCCAAAAAGGACCATGGGTACTCATTTTGTGGACGAACGAAAAAGGAAATATGGGTACTTATTTTATGGATGGAGGGAGTATATAAGTAATATTTATAAAAAGTAGTAGAGCTGCGAGCCTGCGACAAACTGGTTAGACTGTGGAACTCACTTCTTAATTATTTTGGGTTCAATAAAAGCCTTGTGGTTAAATGGATTAAGTGTTGATTTATAAGTCTAGAGTTACTAGGGTTTTTTTTTTTGTCTTTTTCATATTCCTTTACGATTTATCTCTTTTGCAATTTTTATACAGTATTTTTTTATAATTTATCTATAATAATAATCATTAAAATTTTTGGGGCTCAATGGATAAGGTGTTGATTCATAAGTCTAGAGATACTAGGTTTAATTTCTATTTGATGTGTTTTTATTTTTTCACAAAAACTTGTGTTACTTTTCATAAAATCTAATACTTTTTCTTAGCAGCAAATAAGATTTTTTTAAATGTAAATAAGATTAGTCATAAAATTAAATAAGATTTTTAGTTAGAGCAAATAAAACTTTACAAGAATTTATTTGTAAATAAGACTTTGCTTAAACGTAAATAATATTTTTCATAAAATCAAATAAGATTTGACTTTATTCATAAATGAAACTTTATTTAGATGTAAATCAAATAAGACTTTTCTTTATAACAAACAAGACTTTAAAACTTTGTATTTGTAAATGAGATTTTTCCTCTCACTATTTACAAAAGGTGTGGGACCCAATCTCCATTTAAACACAACTATCACATTTTTTTTTCTTAAAACTCGTATCATCTCTTTTGATCCACAACTTTTAGGGACGGAGGAAGTAATTTTCATAAAATCAAATAAGACTTATCTTTAGATCAAATAAGAATTGCTTTTCCTAATAGTCAATAATACTTTTTATTTGTAAATAAAAGTTTTGCTTGAATATAAATAATATTCTTCACAAAATCAAATAACTATTTTTTAAAAAAATAAAAAAACTTTGAATTTTTGACCGCTTGAGCGTTTTTTTTAATTATCGTTGCTGTTGAACGGCTCTCTCCCCCTCCCTTTTCATTCTCTATAAATACTCCTTTATTTCTGCTGCAATTTCACACATCATTTTTTCCTTTTCAATCTCCATACTTTTTTCTTCTCTCTAGCAAAATGTCATCATCATCATCATCTTCCCTTTCTTCCTCCAATTCAAGCGGCGACGAGCGACGTGCTCACCAATTCGCACAACTTGTGTCAACAATCCTCCATGCGAGACCACAATCTTCACGCTCGCCTTACCTCGTATTTGAAGGAACACATTTGGTCTCGCTTTGGTTCGATTGAGCCATAAAAATAATATTGTAATTTTAATTTTAATAATTGTATTTTATTTTAAGTATTTTACTTTATTTTAATTAATGTAATGTTTAATTTTAATTTTAATGAAATATTAAATTTTAAAATAGAAAAGTAAAATTGAGATTAAATGGAAATGTAGATTATAGCGCTTCTTATGGAGTGAATGCACTGGAGGGGAGGCGTTAAAGTGGAGACCACCTTGTAGCGCTCCAAATAAAGAAATATGGCATATTGAATTGGACTGACGGAATATTTGTTTATCCCCTGTAACACCCCAACTTTCATAAACTTTTCAATATAAAATCTTTGAAAACTAATAGATAAAAATAAAATTTCTTGAATTATAAAAGTTTAAACCAATTTAAAATCAACTTGTCAAAACTAAAGTAGTAACATGAAATAAAATGATAAACTAAAAAGTAACATGTTTCAACTTAAATTTCTATGGAAATACTAAATCTCTAGTCATTCTCGACTTCCATGGCCATCTCGACTCCAGAACTGCAAAACTGAAAAGATAAGGGGTGAGCATATTGAAAATATACTCAGTGAGGAACATAACAAAATATTCATATATGTCACATATATAATTAAATCACATTATCATGCTTGCAAACATACGCCAAGAGACCGGAGCCCCTTGACAAACATAATCATAGTTTGAGTCGATGGCTTAAGTCCCATGACCAAACACATACATAGATCAATGGCTTAGGTCCCATGATCAACTTATCAACATAGATCAATTGCTTAGGTCCCATGATCGCACATAACATAGATCAATGGCTTAGGTCCCATGATCGCACATAACATAGATCAATGGCTTAGGTCCCATGATCGCACATAACAACATAGTCATAAGACGCACGTAAACAAGTAATCAAACGCGATAATAAAAACATATATAACCATATGAATAAGCATAAAATCCCTCACCTTAAAGTCGAAGCTAAGTAAATCAAATCCGGAATGAAGGTCTTAATAGCGCCGCACCAGAAGAATTCGTCAAAATCGCAGCTGAAAAGACCAGTCAGCTTCAAGCCTTCGTTTGAAGCCTCAAACGTCCTCAAATCGTATTTTGCCCAGAAATACGACTTCTTCGTCTTCGAGAGAGCTTTCCGTGGCCGCCTGTTTCGCTTGAATCGGAGTTCTGTGGAGGAAGTTATGGCCGTTCTCCCGAAACTGCCAGAACTTGATTTCCTGCGAAAATCTGACTCCACACGTTTCTGGCCCTCTCTGCTCTCTAAAACCCTAATTAATTAGTGTGTCCGTCTCTTTTAAGGTTTGAAAAATAGATCCCATATTTATACTAATTTCTAAAGAGTTCTAGTTCTAATAGGAAACAAAATAATAATACTAATAATAATAATAATAATAATAATAATAATAATAATAATAATAGTCTAGATAAAATTAATGGTGCATATCTATATGTATCATGTAATTATTTAAAAAAATAAGCTATACAAGAAAATACTATTAAGTAAACTTATAAAATAAATCTAAATTATCGGGGTGTTACATCCCCACTTTAAATACTTATTTATATTTTTTTTCCAATATGACCAACCATTATTTCTCATCTTCACTCACAAAAGTAGACTCATTTATCCACTCATAATATACCACTTAATTTTTATTAAAACTAGTGTCATAGACTAACATATTCTTTTAGTATGAAGGAAATAGTTTTTAGAGGCAAATATTAAAATAATCATTTTACTTAAACAAAGGTTAACTATAACCATAAAAATAAAAATATATTAATTATATACACTTTTACTAAAATATCCATGTATTTTAAAATGTATTAATAATTTAAAATAAAAAATTTAGTATTTACTTTACAAAAATTAAAATTCTGGAAGAAAAAAAAAACAAAATCTACCACCCACAACCTACTACTCAGGCGCTCGTGCCGCCGACAACATGCTCCTGCATCACCGTTGTTGGCACCCACCACCTTCTACCATTAATCTTCAAACAAAAATCAAAACAAAATCACAGCGACGAGATCGAAGGGGGTTCGATTGCAATTACAGAGAAGAAGGAAAAGGGGGTGTGGGAGAGAAGGACGATAGTGAGATCGAATAGAGTGTCATTGCGGATAGGGTTGTAAATGAATCGAATATTTTTGCTCGATTCGAGATTCGATTCGAAATTGCCCTATTCGTATTCGAAATTATTCGATTCGTATTCAATAATAAATATTCGATTCGATTCGATTAATATTCAAATACTTATATGAAATTATGATATTCGATTCGATATTCGTAGATATTCGATTCGATATATATATATGTATATATATATATAATATTTTAATTATAATTTTATAATACCTAACTTTTAATTTTAGCACTCCTTTAAAAAAAATCTAATTCTATATATATACATATATATATATATATATAATATTAATATTTTAATTAAAATTTTTATAATATTTAACTTCTAATTTTAACCCTCCTTTATTTTTATTTTTTTAATTCTAAGTTTCTAACCCTAATTCTAACTAAGAGAGGCGCCGCTCCCTCACTCATTTTTTCCAAATCTGATAGGACTTCTCTTCTCCAGAATCTCCACATCGCGGTGCGTTTGCACTGGTCCATCTTCTCCGCCGCGAGTCCGCGACGTCGCCCGTCGCCCAGCTTCTCCGCCGCAGCGTCGCTCTCTCCGGCTCTCCCCCAACACCGTGCCTTCTCTCCACCATCGGTGCTGCTCTGCTGCTGTCGAGCGCGCAGGTGCTGCTCTGTGCTGGCTGCTGCTGTTCTGTGCGTGCCGGTGCGCTCGGTGCTGCTTTGGTGCTGCTGCTGTTACTCGCGTCGAGATGCGTCGTGCGCGAGCCGATGGGCGCAGAAGACTGGTCAGATCTGAAGCTCTGGATGCTGCTACTGTGCGGTACAGCTCTTGGTCAGATCTGAAGCTCTGGTTCCTGCTGCCGTCGAGGAGAGACGTCCTCAGCTCGGGATCCCCCTTAAATCGATCAGACTAGCAAGAGTACTCTTCACCCAATCGATCAGCGCCGCCCCACCCTGCCGACCACCACTCCACCACCCAATCGACCGTCGCGCCGCCTGCATCTGCTGCTCGTCGCCGCGCCGCCTGCATCGCCCCCACACAGCCAGCCTTCTCTTCTACTTTGTAAATGCTAAATGATGAAATTTTGGAAAATTAGAGTATCATCAAAATTGGTTTTAAGTGTTGATCTCTCCTGCTTCGTAAATGCTATATGATTAAATTTTGAAAAATTAGAATAGCATACAAATTGGTTTAGATATCAGGAGCTTTCATTTTATTGATACTTTTGTTTCTTCTACTTTTTGAAATGTTGAAATACAGAATCGCTTGGTATTCTTGCAGGAATATCACAATTGTGTTCCATTGTAGTGTTATATTGAGGATTCTCGTAGTGGAATTATCACTTGAACATTTATTTAATATATTTTTTTTCATTCAGAATTTCAAATCGAATATTTTCGAATCGAATAATATAGAATACAAGTCGAATACTCGAATCGAATATTCGAATCGAGTATTCGATTCGAAAAATTAAGGTACATTTAAAAGACGAATCGAATACTCGAATCGAATCGAATAATTCGAATATAGCAACGAATCGAATACCGAATCAAGTTTAATATTCGACATCGAATCGAATCACGAATCGAATATTAGTACCATTTAACGAATACGAATCGAATATGTTGATATTCGCTTCGATTACAACCCTAGTTGCGGATACAGAGAAGAAGGAAAAACAGGGAAGAAAGCGGAAACGGCGGCGGACCGAAGGGAGTTAGGTTATAGTTGCATAAAAGTAGAAAACTAGGGAGGTGGAGGCTAAGGGAAAAGGCCGACGACCTGTGTAGTTGGTAGAAAAAGGAAAGGGAAGAAAAATGGAGGGAAGGGCCGGCGGTTGGGTAGATGGCAAGGAGAAGAAGGAGAGGTGGGAGGGGGGCGGCGATTAACTTTTAATTCTATGTTGTTGGGTAGATTACGAGGGGGAGGTGTTAGAGCATCTCTAATGGGAGGTGCTTAGAGGGTGCTTAAATGGTGGTCCCCACCTTAGCACCACCTTAGCACCTCCCATCTCCAATGTAAAGGTGCCTAAGGGGGTGTTTAAATCCCCATTTTCAATTTAAATAATCTCATTTCTACATTTCTATTTTAAAATTTTAAATTTTCATTAAAAATAAAATTAAACATTACATTAAAAATAAAAATTGCATAATTTAAATAATTAAAAAAATTGAAGAATAAAAAAAATTGTTGGAGAAATAAAATTGGAGAATGAGAGTTGATGAGGAGTAAAATGTAGGATTATTTAGATCATGATACGTGTAATGGTAGCACTGATAATAAGGGCGGAATTCGACAGTGCTGAGGGTAGCAAAGTAATTTCTGTAATCGAAAAGGTCGAACAATATCATGGGTCACAGAGTTGGGGCACAGGAGCGAAATGGAAGCATACGGATCTACAGGATTGCATTATACAGCTCTGATGAAGCACCATAGGATCCGACAGGAATCTCGGATCACTGACACTCGAGGCCCCACTAGCCGTTGGCCAGTACATGAGGGACGTGTGTTTTGTATAGGAAAAGGCAAGAATACCCTTGTAAACACAAATTTTATTGTATTCAATTTAATGAAATACAAAAATGTGTACAAATCCAAAATATATATTGAGGTGAATTTGTTGCGGGTTGCGAATCTCTATTTGATCCTCTGATTATCCTCTTCGAAGTTTCTTGAAATCTTTGGAGGGAAGTACGCCTTCTTGATCTCCTTGGACTTGATTTGATGACTTGAACTTGAATTTGAATTTGATATGTTTCTTGAAATCTTTGGAGGGAAGTACGCCTTCTTAATCTCCTTAGATTTGATTTGATGACTTGAACTTGTATTTGAATTTGATGACTTGAACTTGTATTTGAATTTGATGACGTCAATCCAGAGGGCTTCTACCTTATTTCTGAATTAATCGTTGACTTGATGAATTTGATGAAGAACTCGTTGACTTCCTTGTAGAACGCCTTGATTATTGGAGATGACTTCGTTGTAGTGAATTACTCCTTCAATGCTTGAGCTCTCAAATGATTTGTGTGTGTCCTAATGAGCTTCCTACATCTCATATTTATAGTTGTAGGAAAAGCTAATTAAGGAAGCTTAGGGTTGGGCTTCAAAACCTGAGCCCGTAAATCTTGGGCCTAGGGCTGAGGTGGCACAATATGATTGGATCTTCTTGATTCATTTCCTTTTATGCAGAATTTGACACATGGCAGCTTATGATTGGCCAATAAATCCACATAATTAAATATCAATATATATCTCTTTAATCTTGGAATTATATTTAATTTAATTCCAAAATATAAAATAAAATATATAATTTAATATTTAATTTATAATTTCCACATGGCACAATTTAATTGGCCATAAATTTTAATTGCCTACAAATTGCCCCATCGAGACTTGTTCATGGATGTCTTGGACTTGGAAATGGATGAGTCTCGAAAATATGTCAAATTTTGAATTTGTAAATAGTTTATACTCGTATTTAGGAGTTCTTGAATTTGAATTTGTTTTTGTAAATAGTTTATACTCGTATTTAGGAGTTCTTGAATTTTGAATATGTTTTTGTAAATAGTTTATACTCGTATTTAGGAGTTCTTGAATTTGAATATGTTTTTGTAAATAGTTTATACTCGTATTTAAGAGTTATTGAATTTGAACTTATAAATAGTTTATACTCATATTTAGGAGTTTTTAAATTTGAATTTATTTTTGTAAATAGTTTATACTCGTATTTAGGAGTTCTTGATTTAAAATTTAAGCATCATAACTTCAATTAAAAGAAATGGGCTTATATCTGATTTGAGCAGCATAAATTCTTGTTGATCGAAATTTGCATGCTTGTGCTTAATCAATCTATGTCCAAACCTTCACATTGGGCCCACATGATTTGGCTGGACAAATTTAGGCCATGCATGATTTAATATAAAGCCCATTTACTAGCTTAATTAATGGTCCCGTACGAATTGAGTAAATAAGTCCAGACCAATTTCACAATTTGTTGAAAGCATGACTTCGTATTAGGGAAAGCTGCAATCTTTTTTTTTTTGAATTTTTATTTCCTTCCTCTTGTTTCTCAGAGCCGACATGCCAAGGCAGCTGCAAATTTTCGTTCTCACAATCTCCTGTTATGGAACGGATTTCTTCTTACATTGTGGCTAGAGTTAGGAATTCGTGTCTTTCCCTCCAAGCAATTACATAAGGAAAATTTCCATCCTGATAATCGTTTATATGGCAACAGAATTTTCTCATTTTCTGTCATCTCTCCAAGGAGTTGTTTTTGGAAATTTGCCAAATATCACACATATGCTTCAACTATATATAAAGGGAGGCCATAGCTTGAGTTTTTCTGCACGAATTAAGACGATAGCAACAGTTTCTTCCTCTTATTTTCGTTTCTTGGTGGTGTTTGACAGAATTTTTGGTGAGCTTTAACGTCCATGGTTGCAGGAACTCGACTTTTGGACTCTGCATACCAGGTGCTCGAGAAATTGCTTGACAGAAGCTTTTTCTTTCTTTTACCTTGCTTTCTTCGATTTTTCTTGTGTGTTCCTGATTAGGCTTCTTGTTTGTGCTTGCAGGGTCTGCCGATTGGAGTTGAGTGTTTTTCCTTGGAAAGAATTTGCTTCCCTGCCCTTAGCTCACCTTCAGTTTCTTTCTTCTCTTGTTTAGCAACTATAGACTCTTTCTTCTTGTGGATTTTCTTCTTCTTTTTTTTTTCCTTTGCTTTTCCAGTTTCATATTTGAGAAGTAAGAAAACACAGGAAACATTACTTTGTAACAGCCATAACAACATCTCGTTTGCACTTTGGTTGTTTGCACTTTGGTTGCTGCAGCAGAGAGAGCAGAGAAGAATGGGGCCGCAAGGAGGTCAATCTGCCGCCATACCCGCTCTACACCGAAGCTTTTCATCGAGAGACGACTCAACAGAGGCCTGGGAACATAGGATTTAGGGAGGCTAGCCAGCATTTGACAACTTCGATGATGGTGTCATATTGAGCGGCGCCTTTGTGGATTCGAGCCGATAAAGAGCAACAGCCTGGTGAATGGATTCCAGGATTTCAGCGGCGCGGAAGATTGAGGGGCCGACGGTGACTTCGAGCAGACACTCTTAGTAGATGCCGGAGCAGGAGTTGGTATCCGCTGCTTCAGCAATTGCTGCCCTGGGGAAGGCTGTGCAGCAGATGGAGGTTGAGCTGGGGCTGTACTCGGTGAGGGAGTTGCATTGTTTGATCACATTCGAGCGTGGAGAGAAGCAGCGGCGGGAGTTGGAGGCAATCTTTAATGGTTCCTCAATCAAATTGTGCAGATGGATGGCAGCAGCAACAACACGATTATGGTCAACCATCTGTCTCCATATTCTCAAAATTATCCTGTGCGGCATCTGTCTCCTTTGTTGCCTTTAGGTGCTTTGTATTTGACACACCCACCTGTATTTGATATATACATATATATATATATATATATATATATATATATGTTCGTCAATTTTTTTTCTTGCTTCTTTTTTTTGTTCTGTAGGAATTGGAGATTTTGCACGTATCCATTGAGAAGTCGTGGAGTTTTTTTTCTTATAGGAGTTTTATGTTGCCCCAACTTCAACTCTTACTTCAACTATTGATCAAATGCATTCAACCAAGGAATTTTGCAGATACAAATTCGAGGGACTTCTTCATCTACTCATCGGAGCTTCTCAATATGGTTTGGATGATGTTTACCTTGCACCTTTAGGTGGCTCTCAATTGGCTTTTATTCAGATTTTGGGTGCGCTCGGATCTGGGCCATTGTGAGTGCCTTTAAAGATTGCTGGTTACATCTTCTCTTAGCGTGCTTCTGCAACTTCAACTCTTGATTGAGGTCATTCAATCGAGGTGCGCTTGGATTTGGGATTGTTCGAGTCTAGTTCCAATGGAGTTGTTACTTTTGGCGAGCGCGTGCTTCCATTCCACTATTACCGGGTTCAAGGCGAAGGCCATCTGCCTCAACATTCCCTTTGCATCAACATTATAAAGTTCAAAGTTCAAGTCAAATCCAATGTTCGATTTAGGAACAAGGTGAATGTCCTCTACATCGACGCATACTTTGGAAGCAGCATATACTTTGGAAGCAAGGGGAAGCACTCCGCATCGGCGCATCGGCGCATACTTTGGAAGCAAGGCGAAGCACTCCGCATCGGCGCATACTTTGGAAGCAAGGAAAAGCACTCCGCATCGGCGCATACTTCGGAAGCAAGGCGAAGCCCTCCGCATCGGCGCATACTTCGAAAGCAAGGCGAAGCCCTCTACATTGACGCATAGTTTGAAAGCAAGGCGAAGCCCTCCGCATCGACGCATAGTTTGAAAGCAAGGCGAAGCCCTCCACATCGACGCATATTTTGAAAGCAAGGCGAAGCCCTCCGCATCGGCGCATACTTTGGAAGCAAGGGGAAGCCCTCCGCATCGGCGCATACTTTGGAAGCAAGGCGAAGCACTCCGCATCGGCGCATACTTTGGAAGCAAGGGGAAGCACTCCGCATCGGCGCATACTTTGGAAGCAAGGCGAAGCCCTCCGCATCGACGCATACTTTGAAAGCAAGGCGAAGCCCTCTACATCGACGCATATTTTGAAAGCAAGGCGAAGCCCTCCGCATCGGCGCATACTTTGGAAGCAAGGGGAAGCCCTCCGTATCAATGTATACTTTGAAAGAAAGGCAAAGCCCTCCGCATCGACGCATACTTTGGAAGCAAAGGGGAAGCACTCCGCATCAACGCATAAAGCTCAAAGATCAAGTTTAAGAAGATCGAAGACACAACTCTCAAAGGCTGCTCAAAGACCATCCAAAAATCAACTCGCAGATTGGAGAGAGCTCTTTCAAAGTGTGTTGAAGCTAGATGTGGAGACGCGGAGTTTAAATTTGATCAAGAAAAAAGCTTTGAAGGTTTGGACCCGTTTTGTCACTTGCCTCTTCACTTGTATTATTTCTTAACTTTCAAGCAACATTCATTGTTTCTTATGAATTAATGTACCATCAATCATCCACCATTCATTTTATTCACCAACTTTGAATGATAATAATCCAACTTGAAAAGACAATTCCAAATCATGACTGAACTTAGAAATATCTAAGCTGCCTACGTACCCTTTTGAAAGGAATCAAGTCAAAACGTAGTTCAAAGATCAATTTGAGTTTTGATGGGGGGGCGCCGTACACAGTTTATACTCTTGCGGGCCAGGAGTGACTATTTATTTTACCACTATTTAGACAAAGTGGAGTATATATAGTTTAACCACATAAATTTACTTTTTGGTGGGAGAAGTTTAGCAGTTTAACCACATACACTTTCTTTGGTGGATGCCGTGCATAGTTTATACTCATATGGGCCAGGAGTGACATGCAGTTTAGGCTCGTGCGTCATGGAGCTGTCTTCTTTTCCTTTCTTTCTTTTTTTTTTGTTTTTTTTTTGTTTTTGTTTTTTTTTTGTTCTTTTTTTTTTTTTTTTTTTTTTCAGGGATAGTAGCGCTTCAAGAACTTTCCATTTATGGGCCCAACTCTCACATTGTCTTCCGAAAGCAGCTTATATGCCCGTTGGTGTAGACTTCTTTGACGACATATGGGCCATCCCATCTTGATACAAATTTGTTTCCAACACGATGAGTCGTGATAATTGGCCTTCTCACTGCAAGCACCAAATCTCCAACTTGGAAAGAGCGCGGTCGTACCTTCTTGTTGAAAGCCTTTGACAATCGAGCTTGATAGCACTCCAATCTTTGTTGAGCTTCCAATCTCCTCTCATCCAATGCTTCTAACTCTTCCAAGCGCAGACGAGCATTTTCTTCTTCGGTCAAGCCTTCTTGTATGGCAATCCTTAGCGAGGGGATCTGCTGCTCGAGGGGAATAACGGCTTCTACACCATAGACTAAAGAATAAGGAGTAGCTTGTGTTGGGGTCCTATGAGTTGTTCTGTACGCCCATAATGCTTCTCCAATCCTTTCGTGCCAATCGCGCTTTGTCTTCGCAACCACCTTCTTCAACAAGTTGCACAAGGTTTTGTTGAAAGCTTCCGCTAATCCGTTGGCAGGCGCATTATACATGGATGACTTTCGCTGCTTGAACCCAAATTTCTCACAAAGTTTATTTATCAACGTATTGCTGAAAGGCGTTCCATTATCGGTAATGATATATCGGGGAACTCCATAGCGATAGATGATGTGGGCCTTGATGAAATCAGCAACAGTTTCTTTCTTTACTTCTTTTAGGGGTAGTGCTTCAGCCCACTTAGAGAAGTAATCAGTCGCGGCCAAGATGTATAAGTGTCCCCCTGATGATTTCGTCAACGGGCCAACAACATCCATGCCCCAAGCATCAAATGGCCAAGACGCGACTGTGGGATGTAGTGGCTCAGGCGGCTGGTGAATAAGGTTTGCATGGAATTGACAAGCTTGACACCTCTGCGCAAAATCCAAGCAGTCTTTCACCATGGTTGGCCAATAGTAACCCATCCTTTTTATTCGGAAGTGTAACTTAGGTCCCGATTGGTGAGCGCCACAGACACCAGAATGCGCTTCTTCCATAGCTTTGACAGCTTCTTCATTGCTTAAGCACCTTAGGAAGACTCCATCAAAAGACCTCCTATAAAGTGTTCCTTTAAAGAATATGAAACGAGTGGCGCGTCGCCGAATATCAACTCTTCTACGTGGATCACTTGGCAACTTGTCGTATTTCAGGTAATCTACCAACAATTGGCGCCAATCTTCTTCTTCTTCTATCTCGAAGACTTCAACAGCGTTGGTTTCATTTTCTTCACAATCCTCATCTTCGAAGACAGGTGGTATGACCCAACTTTCGCAAACTGGTATAGCAACTTCTCCTCCAACCATGGCTATTGTAGAGGCAAGCTTCGCCAATGCGTCAGCTTGTTTATTCTCACTTCTCGGGACATGCTCAAGTTCGACGTCCCCCAATTGTCCAATGAGCTTTTGGGCATATTTGACATATGGGAGCAGATCCGGTTTCTTAACTTCATATAAACCAAGGATTTGATTCACTACCAATTTGGAGTCTCCATAAACCTTCAAGTGTAGCTGCTTTGCATCCATTGCCATTTCCAAACCAAGGATGAGCGCTTGATATTCTGCTACATTATTTGAACAATTTTCGGTCAAGGTGAAAGAATATGGCAACACTTGTCTTTCTGGTGACACGAACACAACTCCTGCACCAGCTCCATCCTGATGAGATGCTCCATCAAAGTACATTGTCCAAGGTGGGGAGATTTCAATTACAAGTGCGTCTTCATCTGGGAGATCGTCAGTTAATTCCCATTCGGCGGGGATTGGATGATCTGCCAAAAAGTCAGCCAATACTTGCCCCTTTACCGCTTTTTGAGGGATGTAGACAATTTCAAATTGTTGCAGCTGGAGATACCATCTTGCAAGTCTATCGGACAAGACTGGTCTCGACATGACATACTTCAACGGGTTTGCCTTGGAGATGAGCCGTATCGTATGAGCTTGGAAGTAATGCTTAAGTTTTTGGATTGAGAATATCAAAGCCAAACATAACTTCTCAATTGGCGAATAGTTCAACTCATTTGGTGTCATCGTCCTACTTAAGTAGTACAGAGCATTTTCTTTCTCGCTTTCATTGTCTTGTGCTAGTAGTGCACCCATGGAGCGTTCTTGAGCAGCGATATACAGGATTAAAGGACGTCCTGCTACAGGTGCGGCCAAAACAAGAGGCTTCATCAAGTACGCTTTGATGCTATTGAAAGCAATGCTGCATGACTCATTCCACTCAAAAGGTATGCCCTTCTTCATGATTCGACTGAATGATTGACATCGCCCGGCTAGATTTGAGATGAACCTTCGCAAGTACGCCAACTTTCCCTGAAGACTTTTCAAGTCATGGATGTTTCGTGGTTCAGGCATTTTCAATATCGCATCGATCTTTGCTTGCTCAATCTCTATGCCTTGGTGGCGGACGATGAAACCAAGAAATTTTCCATACTTCACTCCAAATGCGCACTTTAAGGGATTCATCTTGAGTTGATACTTCCTCAATCGTTCAAAGACCATTCTCAGATCCTGGAGATGGTCGCTTCGTCTTCTAGACTTTACTACCACATCATCCACATAGCACTCAATATTTTTGTGGAGGATATCATCAAAGATCTTCTGCATGGCTCTTTGGTATGTGGCTCCGGCATTTTTCAGTCCAAACGGCATAACTTTGTAGAAATAAATTCCTTTGGGAGTGCGGAACGCCGTTAATTCTTCATCTTCTGGCGACATGCAAATTTGATTGTAGCCCGATGATCCATCCATAAAAGACAATGCCTCATGTCCTGTGGTTGCATCAATCATTAATTCAGCAATCGGTAGTGGAAAATCATCTTTAGGACATGCTTCATTCAAATCCCTAAAGTCCACGCATACTCGAATTTGCCCATTCTTCTTTCTTACTGGGACAATGCTAGATATCCATGTTGGGTATTTGACTTCTCTAATGAATCCAACATCAATGAGCTTATTCACTTCGGCTTCAATCAACGGAACCAACTCGGGTCGAAATCGTCGTTGAGTCTGCTTGACGGGGCGTGAATCTTTTTTGACAGCCAAATGATGCACAACTATCTTTGGATTTAATCCTGGCATTTCCTTGTATGACCATGCAAATATGTCTTTAAACTCCTTAAGTAATTCGACATATGCACCTTCCTCATCATTTGTCAATAATGCACTAATGAAGGTGGGTCGTGGCTCATGAATGGTACCCAAGTTGATTTCTTTTAGCTCATCAATGGTGGATTTAACACCTTCCTCAAACTGCTGAGGGGCCGTCTCGGCGTCTTCTTCCTCCATGTTCACTTCTTCACTTAGGGTGATATGATTTGATGAGACGACATTGGCGGTATAGTTGGAGGAAGCCACACTTTCTCTATCTCCATCATCTTCAAACATCTTTGAATCGGAAGAAGCAATACTTTCTCTATCTTCTTCATCTTCGACCGTCTTTGTAAGGATAACGGTCTTCATCCTGGCTTTCAATTCTTTTCCACATGAGACTGACAATGTGGTGCATCTTTTCATACGGGATGGAACAGAACTTCTCAATTTTTGGGTCATATGCAACTCATTCTTCTTTGTTGATAAAACCTGCTTCATCTTCTTGCCTTTCCCTAGCCTTTTGAAGACTGATGTTCGCGGAGTTTCTTCATAACGAAGCCTCTTGAAGGCGGATATTCGTTGACTCTTTCTCTTATTAGGAAGACTTTCTGTTGACAACACTTCCCCCTCGAAAATATGGTTTGTAGTCGCCCTTTTGATGGCAATACGAATAGGGTTTTGGGGAATGAATCCCAATCCCATCTTGGCATTTTGACCTACACGACCATCATTCTTCAATTTTCTTTGGCTAGTGTCACCACCATACTCCTTCTTATTTGTGGGTTTTGTAGGAGATTCTGGCGTGGAACCTTTTCGTGGGTCATATCCAGCTTTAACAAGGAGTCCATATGCTTTTGGACCGAAACACTTAGTGACTTCACGGTCAGAGAGTTCTCCATGCTCAACTGCAGCACTTTGCTTTGGTCGAACAAATCCTTCAAGCGGTGGAGGCATTGGCTTTCCAATATCAATCTTGGTCAAAGGCATGGTGAGTCCTTCCAAAGATTTGGTGATGGATAGTTCTGGCTTGTTCTCATGACCATCTTCTGGTTCTTTCACATTCTCAATTTGGACGTCATTCACGACTTTTGCCTTTTTGACATAATATTTTGCATCGGCCAAGTATGATTCAGCTTCTGTAAAGGGCTTATGATCTCCAATTATTTTCTTCACCACGCCGTCTCGACAATACTTGAAACATTGATGCAGTGTTGAAGGGATTACACCATTTTCGTGCAACCATGGTCGACCAAGGAGCATGTTGTAAGACGTCTTGGCATCAATTACTTGGAACAGTGCGGTTGAGTTCATATCTTCAATCAATAAGTCCAACCTTATGCTGCCAAGAGCTCTTTGTCCTTCGTGGTTGAATCATTGGATCATCAACCGACTACTTGAAAGCTCGCCCACTTGAATTCCCAACTCATTAAGTGCTCTTAAGGGCAAGATATTGACCGCAGACCCTCCATCGATGAGTATCCTGTTTACTTTTTGCTCATGAGTGTAACAACTTACAAATAATGGCCTATTGTGAGGTTCAGCACCAAGTTCCAAATCTTCATCGGAGAATGTTATCGCGAAGACATTCTCTTCAACAACATTTGATTCAACTTGCTCTTTCTCTTGGCATACCGAGTCATGCAAGGCTTCAACATATTCCACCATATTGTTAGACTCAACGGTGACAAGATTTGCGGTGGTATTGTCCTCCTCAAGCGATATTTTCCCTTGTCGATCCAATTGCATAACTTTATCCTTGAATATGAAGCAATCATGTATGGGATGTCCAACCAGTCGATGATATTTGCAGTACTTCGGATCATCAGTCTGTCCAGCTTCATTCGGCCGTTTCATCTCTGGCAATTCAATAAGTCCTTCTCTAAGTAGGTCATCAAATATCCCTGAGACGTCAGAGTCTTGGAAAGGATATTGTTTTTGCTGCATTTCTTTCAAAGTAAGCTTTCTGTGCCCCACGTCTTGAGGAGTTTTCTGCTTGTCATTTTTGTTGTCATCCTTTCTCAAGAATTTGACGGAGGTTGCTTTTACTGCCATAGACTCTTTCTTCGGGGTCTTATCAAAAGACTTAGCTCCCTTCTTGAATTCCTGCTTTTCCTTGAATTTACGAGATTCTTGGAGTGGTGGTTCTTCAATTCCGCTTGCCGCCATACTCAATTCCATGTCATGAGCTCTAGTGGCTAACTCTTCGAATGTTCTGGGCTGAATTCCTCACAAGATGTATTGTAACCCCCAATGCATCCCTTGGATGCACATTTCAATGGCAGACGATTCTGACAATCGATCCTTGCAGTTGAGGCAAAGGTTTCTCCACCTATTGATGTAGTCAATCACCGGCTCTTCTTTGAATTGACGAGAACTGGTAAGTTCCACCATGCTGACAGTTCTTCTAGTGCTGTAAAAGCGGTTGAGGAATTCGCGCTCCAGTTGTTCCCAGCTGTCAATTGAGTTTGGCTCCAAGTCGGTGTACCAATCAAAAACATTTCCCTTCAATGAGCGAACGAACTGCTTAGCTAGGTGATCTCCATAAGTACCAGCATTGTTGCACGTCTCAATGAAGTGAGCCACATGTTGTCTTGGATTTCCTTTGCCGTCAAACTGTTGAAATTTTGGTGGTTGATAGCCAAGAGGCATCCTCATACTGTCAATTCGCCGAGTATATGGCTTGGAGTAAGTCAACGATGACTTGGAGCTTCCACCGGAGTTATTCTTCATTGTTGCTTCGATGAACTCTTTGAGTTGGTCGATGGGAATGAGGCCACCAGACGAGAAGAGAGTGTCATTTCCTGAAGGCTTTTTTCCATCACTCTTTGGCTTGTCTTTGGAGATTTCTTCATTGTTATTCTCTCCATCTTCTTCGCTTTCTTCGCCTTCCCTATCGTTGTTGGCGTGGCTTGAATCTCCTTTTTCTCCCTTTTCTCCTTTGAGCTTTGCAATCTGTGCATCTTGCTCTTGGATGTGCTTGGTTAGAGATTCAACTATCTTTGTCAAGTTCAAGAGTTGTTCCTCCATGGTGGAAGTGTTTGTCATCATGACACTTGCATGGAGTTGATAATTTTCAGTGGGGAATGTGAAGCTTCTCTCAGAGTTGTCATCTTCTTCATGGATAGATGGAAGATGGAAGATCGGCTTGGACACTCCTTGCATCGATTTCGATTTGCTTCGCGTGATCATACCGACGCTTGCCGAAGAAGCTTTGGATGAAGCTGGAGCAGCTGCATTTGATTGAGTAGACATCGTTCAAGATTTTTGGTGAAGAGTAGAGATGAGAGGTAGAGAGGTCCCACCGGGCGTGCCAAAATTTGTAAACACAAATTTTATTGTATTCAATTTAATGAAATACAAAAATGTGTACAAATCCAAAATATATATTGAGGTGAATTTGTTGCGGGTTGTGAATCTCTATTTGATCCTCTGATTATCCTCTTCGAAGTTTCTTGAAATCTTTGGAGGGAAGTACGCCTTCTTGATCTCCTTGGACTTGATTTGATGACTTGAACTTGAATTTGAATTTGATATGTTTCTTGAAATCTTTGGAGGGAAGTACGCCTTCTTAATCTCCTTAGATTTGATTTGATGACTTGAACTTGTATTTGAATTTGATGACTTGAACTTGTATTTGAATTTGATGACGTCAATCCAGAGGGCTTCTACCTTATTTCTGAATTAATCGTTGACTTAATGAATTTGATGAAGAACTCGTTGACTTCCTTGTAGAACGCCTTGATTATTGGAGATGACTTCGTTGTAGTGAATTACTCCTTCAATGCTTGAGCTCTCAAATGATTTGTGTGTGTCCTAATGAGCTTCCTACATCTCATATTTATAGTTGTAGGAAAAGCTAATTAATGAAGCTTAGGGTTGGGCTTCAAAGCCTGAGCCCGTAAATCTTGGGCCTAGGGCTGAGGTGGCACAATATGATTGGATCTTCTTGATTCATTTCCTTTTATGCAGAATTTGACACATGACAGCTTATGATTGGCCAATAAATCCACATAATTAAATATCAATATATATCTCTTTAATCTTGGAATTATATTTAATTTAATTCCAAAATATAAAATAAAATATATAATTTAATATTTAATTTATAATTTCCACATGGCACAATTTAATTGGCCATAAATTTTAATTGCCTACAACCCTCCCTGATTTACCCTCTATACATATGTCTTCCCATTGTATTTCAACGACTTACGCATTCATATTTAATAGAACAGTTCATTTTTCTCTCGGATTCTTGGAAACAAGTGAATACTTTGATTATAGACAGTTGGATCTAAGCTCCTCGTTTTTTAACTCATCAAGAGTAGATGATTGTAGAATTGTATTTTTTGGAGTATGAAATAGTGATATTTATAGAGGTTGGAAAGAAAAAAAAAAGTCCTAAACTAGTTGTTATGCCCCCAGCCCCAAACGGTCAGATTAATATATATATATATATATATATATATATATACGTTTTTATTTTATACAAAAAAATGTGTTTTTATTCTATAAGGGATTATAGCTAAAAAATACACGAATTTTGATAAAAGTTGCAATTTTCACCTGAACTTTCAAATTGGCCAAAATATACCTGAACTTATATTTTTTGTTGTAAATTTCACCTCGACGGAGTTCAATCATTGCAAGTTCAGGTGAAATTTACAACAAAAAATATAAGTTCAGGTATATTTTGGCTAATTTGAAAGTTCAGATGAAAATTGCAACTTTTATCAAAGTTCGTGTATTTTTTGGCTATAATCCCTATATATAACGGTCAGATTTTTTTAAAAAAAAGGTTTTTTTTCCTTTTTTTTTAATTCTCGTGCGTGTAGGCACACGCTTCCCACCCCACTCGCCCCTGTTCTCCGCTAAACACCGGAGATGCACCGCCGCAGTGCTCCAGGGCGCGCGGTGCGCTCCCTTCACCGCGTTGATCTGGTGCTTAAGCACCGGCACTGGAGATGCTCTTAAGGATTAACTTTTAATTCTTTTTTCCTTTTTCCAAATTTTGATATATATAGTTTTTTAATTTTATTTTTATTATAATTTCATTAGGGATAAGTCATAAGATAGTATATTTACCTAAAAAGTGATTTGTGTTAATATATTTTTATTTTATTATTAACTTTTTGTTAAGTAAATTGGTGACTGTCATTTATGAGTTTGAAAAAAAAAAGTCACGATAAAAAATGGATGTGGTCGCGAACGTAAAATTGATTGATTAAAAACAAAATGATATTTTAAGACAAAAACGATTATTTTTTTTTTTAATATCTATTATTAATTTTTTTAGAATATAAAATTGACTAGTTTCCAATATTAACCCAAAATCAGAATGAGAAAATAAAAGTGTTAATAGGCAAAAGTGCCTCATTCCTTATTCATATTTTGAAAAATGCCCACCCTTATCATGCAAAGCTATCCATGCCCTAAATTACTAATTAACCCTTAAGTGGGTCAACATCAAATGTAATGATTTCGGTTCTCTTACACAATCTTACACATTTTTGAGTTTCAATGCATTTCTTTACAATAATGACCGAAATGATTTCAATCTGTGCATGCAATGATTTTGTAAGTCACTGTATATATATATATAGTGTTCATATCTTTAAATTGTAAATATATCGACCGGACACTAATTAATACTTAAACAATATATTAAATTAAATTCAGCAAAATAGTAAAAATTAATATAAAGATACAAATAGATAGAATACAAACCTTTATGTCGATATATCATCGATCCGGCCGGTAAAATGGCCAGAGAAATGTATCCGACCGGGTACATTTCAATTTACAAATGACCCGGCCGGATACATTTTTCCTTGACAATTACCGGCCGGATCGATGATATTTAGGCATAAAATATTCTATTTTATTCAATTTCATAAAAAAAAAAAAAAATCAAGACGCTAATAATATATATCCATGCGTATCTATCTTAAATTTTTTATTTTTTTCCCTTTAATATCTTAATTTCAATACATATATTCTTTGAAATTATTTGTATATATATATATATATATATTTATATATATATATATATATATATATATATATATATATATATATATATATATATATTGTGTTATTCTTGAATGTTGATATATAGTACTATATAACACTATATATATCGTGTAAATCAATTGATATCTTTAAATTTAAAATATACTCAATATCCGTCCCAAATAAATGCATGCTTGTTACCCAAAAAAATCATGCATGTTACCGATACATAAAGGTAAAAATATCTTTCTTCAAAATTTGATTCCCTTTTGATAGACATAAAGCCGATACAATCGGCTTCTTCACTTTTACCCACTTACTTTAAAATACTAGGGTTTTTTACTCCACCACACACCTCTATCGGCTTCTTCACTTTTACCCACCGAGAGAGAGAGTTCAAAAGATTGAAGCACAGAGAGTTCAAAAGATTGAAGCACACTCGGACTCATCCATGGCATCTTCTTCACAGGTATTTATTTTTAATTTTCATGAAATTGAATAGAATAATGTATGCTAAAACACGATCGGTCCGGCCGGTGAAGTGGCCGGATAAATCGATCCGGCCGAGAACATTATTTAAATGAAACATACGGCCGGATCGATTTATCCGGCCACTTCACCAGCCGGACCGATCGTGTTTTAGCATAAATTATTCCATTTTAATTAGTTGTATGTTTATATTAATCATTAGAAATTTACTGAATTTAATTTAATTATATTTGTTTAAGTAATCATTATTGAATTATTATTGCGAGTTTTGCTGGGTATTACATTGCATTGTTTGTGTGGTTTTTGTGTAATTTAATAAAATAAAGTATGTTATGCCTATATAGAAACTATCCGGCCGGCACTATGCCCGGAATAATGCGTCCGGCCGGAACAGTTTCAATCTGAAATGTACCCGGACGGATTCATTTTACCGGACACTTCACCGGCCGGATAGTTTCTTTTTAGGCCTAAAATACGTTACTAAATATATCTGTATGTTTACGTTAATTATTGAAACTGTTATTTTACTGAAACTGTTATTGTTTAATTATTGAAACTGTTATTAAATAAATATATTTAATTGTTTAATTATTAATTATTGAAACTGTTATTGCTTGGTAAAATATTAAATTGCAGTTTTTTAATATTTTACTGAATTTAATTAAATTGCTTGGTATTAATTGCAGTTTAATATTACTGAATTTTACTGAATTTAGTATTAAATTGCAGTTTAATTAAATTGGTTGGTATTGATTAAATTGTAGTTATTTAATTATGCCTATTTGTATTATTTTTTAATTTTTTTACTGAATTTAATATGGTATTCATTTTGTAAATGAATAGGCGAATGTCCCATATCTTCGTCGCGACACTATAGACCAGACGGAGGTTGCTATCAGCACCTACTATAGGGATTCACATTTTCCGGAGCTGGTTGAAACTTTAAATGTGGTCGGCGAACAGTGCAATTCAGATTTATTGGGAAGATTTAGAGCATCATGTTTTGGGCATTTCACTGATTGGAGGCCCGGCGCGAAGAGCAATAAAGCATTACACCAGATTGTATCGAGGCAGATTGTGTCAGAAGAAAATGAGATGTGCTTCTTTCTGTGCGGAGCACGAGTCAGATTTTCCCCTGCGGACTACGCATTAGTGACTGGGCTCAATTTCGGGGGATCGAGGTTCGATGCGACGTTACAGCACGACTGCAGTCGCGTGGAGGCATACCAACGATTCTGCGGTACGCGAAGCATGACCATACAGTCGCTCATCAAACGCGTGTGCGATTTGGATCGTCGAGTGGATGATGAGGATGGGAGCCTGTACCTTCGTGCTGTCCTCGTGTGTGTGGCTCACACCCTTGTTCTTGGGTTGGATACGCGGGTACAGCCGTGGCTTTGGGTTTTGGTGGATGATCTGGCTACATTTGATAGATTCCCCTGGGGCGCGTATTCGTATAAGATGTTATGTCATTATACGAGAGAGACAGGAAAGGGCGAGAAGTATCACTTCTACGGTCCTTCGTGGGCTTTATATGTCTGGGCATTGGAGCGCGTCCCGGGCCTCGGACACATGGTCGCAGCATCTAGCGGTGATCCGACAGCGCACCCTCGGTGTTTGAGATGGACTTTCAGGGGTAAGCCCCGGCTTCACGGTCTGCGCGATCTATTCGAGGGACAGGTAATCAGTTATTTAAGATTTAGTGTTTCACCGTTACTGGTTTTACTTATGTTCTAATATATTATCTTTGTTGCTTTCTAGGGTGGTGTCCTGCCCCTGGAGCCCGATGATGACGATCTGTCGAGTCACTACTTCATATCAACGCTGACACCGGGCGAACTCTCGGTGAGCTTCAGGCCCCCCGACAACCCATTAGCTCGGGGTGTCCAATTTCCACAGCAGACCGGAGCCCGTGTTGTGGAGGAGCGCGGGGACGAGGAGAATGTACCTAGTCAACCTCGTATGACTCGCAGTCACAGTGTTCGGGGCCCTGTGAGGGATGCTCGACCCCACGAGCCGGCTCGTCATTCAGTAGATCCGGGCAAGCGCCCAGCGCCGCATACTTCTTCATCGTCGAGCGGATCTCGGTCTGTATCCAGTCCCAGCGAGGGTGAGGTGGACCGTAAGTGGGTGAAGAAGACGATCCGTCAGGAGATTAAGAAGGCCTTCGGCAAATTCGTGGATAAACTGAAGGGCAAGGGTAAAAAGGATAGGTGCAAGAAGAGCAAACATTTCCCAGTGCCCGACTCCCCTGATGATGATGACCAGCGACGGTCCCCTGATGATTACCAGCCACGTTCTCCTCCACAGCGACGGTCTCCTCCACCCAGTGCTTCAGGGCCCGACGCTTCAGGGCCAAGCGTTTCACGTTCCTGCGACGACGACCCCCGCGGTGAGGAACCATCCAGTATCCAGACCCAGGATTACAACGAGCAGTGGCGGGCCATGAATCAGTCTGTTCAGGGCAACTACACACCGGCGGAGCAGACTTTTGACTGGTCGACCCAGGTCTACCCTCATTGGTCTTCCCCATTCCTGAAGCCGCAGTATAGAACAGAGACCCCGATATTCTTTGCTGAACCGCTCACTTCTATTGCACCACATGAGTGGGGACAGTCCAGTTCGGCAGGACAGGCTCAGACGGAGGAGCCTGAGCCACAGGTACTGCTGCTGCAGCACCTAGAGCAGCCGCCGGCAGAGCAGCCGCCAGCAGAGCAGCCACCAGCAGAGCCCCCGCGTCGCAGTCAGAGGGTGAGGCGTCCGTCTAACTTTCAGAGATCGCCTTGGGTTAATAGCCGAATGCCACGTCCAGTGACACAATACTGCAGTGACCATTATGAGAAGTGGATGGCTAGGTGTCGAGAGGGTAGGGGTGGTGAGATTTATGTCAAGGCAAGTGGTGGTTTGCGGGAGTACGACGACTTCGCGCGGGTGGATAATGTCAGCCAGGAATTCACAACTGGGGTAAATAATCTATTGATTTTAACATTGTTAAATTACTTTCTACTAACTTATTGATTTTAACTTTGTTGCAGGATATTGACTTGTATTTCTTAAGCTTGAGAAATAGACTTCGAGCTTCAGCAGATTTACTGGATGACGTAGATATGAATAACACAATCATATTAGACACGGATTGGTTTGTAAGTAAACTTTCATTATTTGTATGTTTTCATTGGTGCGAATATAAATTATTAATTACTTCTATTGATCTGTAGATATACCTCCAGGGCGAGTGGGACGCTCTATTGGAGAAGTGGGCAAGAAGTGAGTTTACCCCAGAGGAGTATCATATATTGACGCATGGAGCAGTAGCTGATGGTTGGCTGCCCCGGATAGACTGGCTCTGCCAAATACGTGGAAAAGCCGTTAAGGGCAATGAACTTCCTCCTGGTCATATAGGATGGATGGATGCCACACAGGTAATCAGTTAAACAATTATTTGTCATTAGTCATTTGTGCTTTATATGTTGTTTCTTATCAATTCATTGTGGTTTGTCATAGGTTCTCATGCCAGTCATAATTGGCCACCATTTTGTCCTATGTCGGATCCGGTTAGGAGAATTGGTTTGCGAGGTCTATGACCCAGTATTCCACAAGCTATCACCTCGACAGCAGGATGGTCGAGTTGGTGAACTACTGCCTTTACTGAGATTGTTGCCAATTGTCCTTCAGTTGGCGAGGTGGCTAGACGACACATCCATTGATTCGACAGTGGCAAAGGAGAAGTACCCACTTATGACGGCGGTGTTTGCTCCAGCGGAGGTTCAGTTTCACCAGCAGGACTCTGTCAGCTGCGGGCCTTTCGTCTGCATGTATGCAGAACGACTGATATCTGGCTCTCCATCCATTGAGTGGGGTAACCACAACGTGGCGGCATACAGGGCCAAGATTGCTAGATCTATATTTTCGTTGTGTGAAACTAGGAAAGCCCGTATCACTAGACTTGGTTCTGCATAGTTTTGTATATTGTTACATTAATGTGTGCTTCTATTTGGTTATTCAACGAGCATTATTTCCTGTAAATCATTCCAGCTTATCGAATAATAAGATAATTCAATCAATATCATTAACTGTTACAGCACACAAATACATCCCACTACTCCCTGGGCTCAGTCGCCCTGCCAGCGCACGTTCTCTTGCTGTGTCCTTCTTCATGGCAGATGCTGCACTTCTTTGGTTTACGACGCCTGATACTAGAAGACTCATCGGCTTGTGTGCTGGTGCCTTCACCACCACCTCGATGTCTACCTTCTTTTGGGCGCCCCGCTTGACCTTTTACAATCAGAGGTAATACAACCTGCTCAGCGATGTGCTCGGGAACCAACCACTGGCGTCTCGGCGGGAGATTATTAACTTTGCGAGAGTAAGTATCGATAAGAAAGTCATTCGTGTAGTACGAGTCTACATACTCCGCGATCGTATCACCGGCTTCACTATAAAAACAAACAAACTCGATAGTAATCAATATAACGAACATTAGAACATATTTACATTTCAATGAACCCGACAGTAATCATTTCATGATCGTACCTTATTGCAGCGATTGAATGAGAACATGGCAGTTGGTCTAGCTGAAATACTCGACATTCGCATTTTTTCTTCTCCAGATCCACCTTGAAGCTTCTGTCAGCAGTTTGCACCTTATACTTCATGCCACTCAACCTTTGTGCAGTGTATCGACGACTTTTTTGGACTTCAATAGCTACCCTTTTACCAGCCTCAGCAGTCAAGCCTTGCTCGATTTGTTGTGCAGCCCTTAGTCGCTCGCTGAACCATTTCTCAATAACAATTCTGATTGCCTCTAACATCGAGCATATAGGAAGTCTTCTTGCCCACAACAATCTGGAATTAAAAGCTTCAGCAGCATTTGATGTCATAAAACTGTAGCGTCGCACAGGCATAGGACACATCGAACGAGCCCACTTCTCCGGCCCAATCCCCATTAGTTTATCGTACGCAGCTCTCTTCATAAACTTCAGGGCGTTCATAGCCCTATTGAAGTCGGACTTCTCGTACGCAAATGCAGCTTGTCGATACACCTCGACCACTGCCTTACCGTAATGCTTCAGGTTATTTTGCAAATGGTAGTAGCATAGGCCGTGGGTTGCATTTGGTAACTCATTCCTGATAGCATTGGCAATGGAGATATGCTGATCAGAGACAATCAAAAGTTCATTGGCTTGGCCATAAACACGTCGAATGCGTGACATGAAATAAGTCCACGATTCATCGTTTTCTTTCGGGCCAACACCATACGCGAGTGGAAACAAACTCTCGTTGCCGTCCTTCGTCACTGCAACAAACAAAATACCCCTATTCTTGCCCTTCAAGTGTGTGCCATCGACGACAATCACTGGCCGTAAGCTGAACATGAAAGGGGTAGCCGAAGCTGCAAGAGCAACAAATAAGTGTTTGAATCGGCCATCATCGTCAACTTCCCACTCCACCATCGAACCGGGATTGGATTGTCTCAACATGTATAAATACTTGGGCAGCATCTCGAATGACTGATCATGTCGACCATAAACCATCTCAGTGGCTCGATTACGGGCTCGCAATGCAACATCGTACTTGATCTGTACGCCAAACTCACGTCGCAGCTCCAGTTGGATGGCCTTCGGCTTCAAGATCTCGCAATCGTCGTGTATCTTCTGTGCTAAATATGCTGCGACGACTTTTGCGGGGGCCTTTATTCGCGCTACGCGCCCTAGCTCACCGTCGCATGAGTGCTCATTGGTGAACTTATACACTCCCCAAATGGCTCCATCTTGTGACGATGCATGGAGCTTGAAGGGGCACGTATCTGAATGCTTGCATTTGAAGTAGACTCGTCTGCTGTCTGATTTGCTGACAGAAAATTCCTTGCCCTGCTTCATGTTCCACAGACCGATTGCAACGATCAGATCATCTTTGCTATTGAAATACATATTCTTTGACAACTCCCGAGGCAGTAGCTGATAATCTTCAATATCCACAAGTGCCGCTGCGGCGTCCAACGGGATAACCGGTACTAACCAATTAGTTAGTTCATCTGCTCCAGGAACCTGTTCGTCATCATCCTCGTCGATCTGCAAATTCTGCCAACCTGCATATTCAATCCCCACCCTTCTCACGTTCTCTGTCTCCGACAAGTCTTCAGAGGCGCTTGTATCAGTCTCGGCTTCAGACGATGGAACATAATCTTCATCTACATTACCAGCATCCTCCACAAACTGAGGCTCGTACGTATATTGATCATCAGCTGGACCCCAACAACGATCAGTTGTTAGGCGATCGTACTGGTACGGATTTGGCTCATCCCATGAAGGCCAACCCGTTGACTGATCATTACCCCAAGTGACCGACGGTTCAACACTTTGTTGCGCCGGTGAATCTCCGGCTGATAGGTCTAAATAAGCATATCTTTGGATTGCTTCCAATCCGTCCCCACCTTCGAATGTTGCACTGGATTCACCTCCATACCCGGAAGATTGAGGGAGATCGAACGAAGGAACATACACTCCTCCACTGTAATCGTCTTCAACAACATAAATCTCAGGAAAATGTGGCTGCGACGCCAGCAACTGAAGCAAATCATTGTCATCGGCAAGAATATTTTTACTGTATACCCTGCCATTTAATCTCTTCGTCAAATAATACAAGCTGTAATTAGTGCTCAATGAATTCTCCATCATCAGGTAATTTATCATGTACACCGTACTGGCCATTGTGTCTCCGAAAATATGCAAATTCTTAGAAGAGCCGCCGATGTACTCATAACCATTGAAGGCACCTCCATAATTAACCACAAAGTATCTCCCATATTCATTCATCTACAGAAAAAATAATAAATAAATAAATATATGATGTAAATTTAATACAATGTTAAAATACAACATATAACATGTTAATACACTCGAAAAACATCTATCCGCCCGGGGAAGTATCCGAGGAAATGTGTCCGGCCGTGTATTACATGATATATAATTACACACGGCCGGACACATTTTCGAGGACACTTGTCCGGGCGGATACATAATTTTCGAGCATATTAACATGAGTTATGTAGCAATATATATGTATAGAACTAAAATGCAACTAATAATTACTAATTAATACTTTAAAACATGATAGAATTTGCTCTAATTCACATGTATTTCCTTCAAACGTGGCTTTAAATCATAGTATGCTATAATATGCTAATAATTCACATAAGCATATAGGATCAAACAAAACATTGAAAATAAACAATAACCAACTTAAATTACATTTCAAACGTAAAATGACATACCTTTAAACGTTCGGATGAGAGAATTCACAAATAATAGCTTCACCACTTGGAAAATATTAGAATTTCTAATGAGTTTTGAGTGTTTTTTCACTTTGAGTGTTCGGATGAGAGGATGAGAGAATGAGAGAATTCACTCATATATAAACAAAGATTCCTTCATTTCACGTGAATTTCAATGAAATTAGAGTGTTTGACATGAATACTTTACTGACAAAGCTATTTCACATCATATTTGTCGTTTATCATCAATTTAAAAAAAAAAAAATTATGTCCCTTAATTGAAGGCTAATTAATCGATGGAATATAAATACAAAAAATTAACACAATCCATATTAGCACTCAAAACACACATAGAAACCAAAAAAACATCTATCCGACCGGAACATATATGTGTCCGCCCGAAGAAACCTTATGTACGGTCGGATACTTTTTTTTTACGATCGGACGCTTGTTTTTTTTCTTCCAATGTGTGTTTTGAGTGCTAATATCGATTGTGTTAATTTTTAGTATTTATTTTCCATTGATTAATTAGCCTACGATTTACTTGTAAAACCTTCGATTTTAATTCAAAAATAAATAAATATTATTTTCTCTGTCAGTATTTCACATGTTCCAACACATATTTGACCGATTTCAATGTTTAAATTGATGAATTGATGTTTTTCTTACACTTTAACAACTTTTGTCATAGATGTGTAAGAACTTTTGCGGAAAACAATGCACATTCATCACATTCAAAGGGCATTTTCGGTTCTTCACTTATTTAGGGCATGTAGTGCTTTGCATGATAAGGGTGAGCATTTTTCAAATTATTCATAAGAGAAATGGCACTTTAAATTTTGCCTCAAAATAAAAGGCCGCTGTTTCACAAGCCCAAAGCCGAAGAAAAATCCAATTATATTCTATCTTCTTCTACGAGATGTTTTAAAAACCATGAAATTAATTGATCAGCTACTAAACCTCCACAGACGACAACCAATTTCTTGACTTTCTTCATATAACCATGGCAGCATTAATACAGATTTCCGTCAACTTCTCATATGCACACCCTCTCCCCACATACAGTTATTCTACCAAGAAACTTGGTTCGTATAGGTTAAAGTTTTTACAACCCATCAATTATCGTTCAACCTCGACAATAAAGATTAATTCTTTTCACAAAGATTGTTTCAAGACGGATGCTTCTAGGGAAAATTTGCCATTTCTAGGAGTGGGCAGAGGCAAATATGGGATTTCAGTGAGTAGGGGCAGGAGGGTGGTCTTGGTGAAGTTTAATAACGGCTTTAATGGTCTCGGCGGAGGCAGTGGCAGCGGCGGAGGCGGCGGCGGCGGTGGAAGAGTTAGCGGTGAAACGGCAAGGACTGTGGGAAATCTTGCTTTGGCAATTTTACTTACTTATCTTTCAATGACTGGGCAGTTGGGTTGGCTTCTTGATGCTATTGTTTCCCTTTGGGTATCACTCTCTGTCTCTTCATTATTTTACTTAAGATCAATAGATTGGTTTTTGTAAGAGATAGTATCTTTAATTTTTTTTTATTAATGTTGAATGGCTTAATATTAGTAAATCTTAAGGACATGCTTGGTATGATAGAATGGAGGAGGGAATCGAATGATGATTCCTATCTCCATTCCATTCCATTCCTTTGCTTCGTATAATG
Source organism: Salvia miltiorrhiza (assembly GCF_028751815.1). Taxonomy (NCBI): domain Eukaryota; kingdom Viridiplantae; phylum Streptophyta; class Magnoliopsida; order Lamiales; family Lamiaceae; genus Salvia; species Salvia miltiorrhiza. Next base: position 35,496,640 of record NC_080391.1, read on the forward strand.
ATTTCTTCGGAATAACCATTGCTTAATTAGTCATTCTATTCCTCCATTCCATTCCGTGTCATAAGTAGTTATAGAATTAAGCATTAAAATACTTCAAGTTATGCACTACCATTTCATTAGCTGTAGAGAATGTTTGACCAAGCTTATTTTAAAGATCTTATAAGTTCCAACAACTTATAAGATATTTGAAGAGCTCACAAGCTTATAAGTTGTAAAAATGTTCGGATAATTGAGTTTATAAGCTAGAGAGAGAATCATGAAGAGTAATTCTTGATTCGAAGTGATTATGAAGAGAGAATCACTTTCCATAAGATAATTTAAAGTGGTTATGAAGAGTAATTCTTGATTCAAAGAATCACCATTTGTTACGATTTCTAGTTGTTGATTTTATACGGCTTACTGAATCATGCTCTCATTTCATGCCACCACCCTATGTTCTTTATTATCACATTGCTTTCGCTTCAGCTTCTTGCAGTGCTTGTACCAATTGTGGGTATCGGAGCTTTTCTATGGTGGGCAGGTCGAGATATTATCCAAAGCAATGTAAGTGATCCTGAACTTGGCATTCTTTGCTATATTACGTGTAATATACTTGAAACACTTTTGTTTCAGAACTAAAGTTTTATATGATTTTTGCTAATTCATTCAGGTGTGTGCTTTCTCAGCACCTTAATTGTTATTCTGATCCTGATTGTTTGTTCATAAATTGACCCCTAGAAAGCAATTCGTTCATTTGATATTCTGGGAGAAGTATTATATTCCACATATACTTTTCTCTTAAAACTAATGATGATGAAACTTATGCTTTCAATAGAAAGATGGTAAAATAATGCCTGATTCATTCATGTAGAGTGGACATTATAAAAGTTTTTATAACTTTTCTTTTTTGTTCAAACTAATGGATTTAAGCATATCTTTACATAAGTAAATAATAATTTGACAGGCCGTCGATCAAAAAATACAATCTATTGAAAATAAAAAAATCTCTTTGTTAAGCCTGTGTTGAATTGATACCAATTTCCTCCAAATGATTAAAAATTGAGATCCCTGCCTCCTATATCAGTAATTGCCATCTAAGGAACTCGTACCGAATAAATTACTGAATTTAATTAAAGCTCTAGACATAGGAGAAATGTCTGAATATGTTGTCATAATTCTTGAATTCATGAATTAGGGAGGGATTACATAACTGAAAATTCACAAACGAATAAGACAGCAAGGTAGAGTTTCATTGGGGGTATCGCCTTGCCCCTGTCAAATTGGACATCTAGAATGTAATCTATTATAAACAAACATCATCACTTTGTAATTACTGATGTAATTATTTAAGGAACTCTGGTTGATTCTTGCATTTAACAATATATTCATTAACTGAACTATCTTTATGTACAGTGCCCAAACTGTGGAAACGAATTCCAAGTATTCAAGTAAGATATAATCGAACTCCTTCAGTCTATGAAAAAGTGTGCGAGACCATTACTGTGGTTGAATGTGTATTATTTATTGCAGATCTACTTTGACTGATGAACTGCAGTTGTGTCCATTCTGTAGTCAACCATTTTCAGGTAAACTGAAGTCACCCGGATCCAGACAATTATGAACTTTGGGATTTTCTATTTTGTTTGATAGATTCTGGAGAACATTTCATTTTTTTGATTTTGAAAAATTACTTTGCTTCGTCATTCTTCAATTGTTAACCACCCATCTTTTAGTGCTTCTATTGTGCTTTCTTTATATTTCTTCATAAACAAGTGATACATTTCAACAAGTGGATAAGACCACCACAAGACCTGCCTGAGACTGAAGAACTCGAAAGGAGCTAATCTCTAATCTTGAAGCCTGAAACAAGTGCTTAATATTTAGGCCAACTTCCTTTTTTATCTGAGTGTTCTGTCATTGTTTTACTCTTGATTATTTATTTCTGTGTTTTTCCGATAATATCAGCCATGTTCTTAAATCTGGAGATAAAACCTAATGTTTGATAGTCTGATTTCTGTTTTATGAAGAGGTGGTTCTTCAGCTAGTCTCTGTAGCTAGTAGTATCAAGGAGGCAAATGGAACAGGAAAGTGCAAATGTTGAAACATGAGCCATACTAACAGATACAATTAATGAGTTCCTTATTGGTGTCAATGATTGTGATCTAAATCATTCAGTTTAGGCTACTAAACTTCAATACCTAATCTATCCATTTTGTCTAAATTATGTAGTTTTGTCACATTAGGGAACTAACTGAGTTTTCCAATCTGTTGCAAGGATTTTGCAACATTAGATATGTGTAAATGAGCCCTATTCAGCTAATGTTGTTAGCTGAAAGAATTTCTCATTCATGTTAATTATGTGCAGTGGAGGGTGATGAGTTTGTCCCAGAACCAGTGAAGTTTTCCAACCAATCCACAATATTTGATCAACCATTTGACAACTTCAATCCCCGTACGAAGAAAGGTTTGCTGCTTCTTCTTTTCAATAAAAAGAGATGATGTTCTGTCTGATTAAATCAAAATTGCATTTGCAAGTGGATTTTCTGGTACAAGTTTCACATGACTCCTTAAAAATGTTGACTACAATCTGGCAAGCTGAAAACAGGTGGTTTTTACGTTGGATAAACAAGAAGAATGAAATAGATTGGGAAACGAAAAGGGAATAGTTGATTCATTATTTTAAATTCAGAGCCTTATTTCATGTTAAAATTAAGTAACAGTTCCCTGCATGTGGTGCAAACCGTGTGGATGATGCTTAGCAGCTCCCAATTATGAAATTTCAACAGCTACATGGATATATCGAGTTCTATGATCTAATATATATTTGGAAACTTGATTGTTACATGCTGAGCATTTCTTGATCTGATAATACAGGAAAAGGTTCATCTGTTTCTGTAGTGGATATTGAAGCAGAAGTAAGAGATGCCGAGTGAAACAAACTCTAGGCTTGTATTATATTTGTTGTCGTAGCTAGAAGATCAGCAATTTCCTCACGGCCCCAACGTCGACCCCTTCGCCTGTGAAGTGAAGATGCTTCATGTTGTATATAATACATGAATGAATGTGCTCAACTAGACTTTGCTATAAACAGCTTCATCTATTGTATTCATTGATTACGTAGAGCATGGAGTTCCTAGTATATAGCTGAGTTCCTAGAGTCAAGTTTCGTCTGTTTATGTTATGTATTTGTCTTACTGCAATAGCCCCTTTGGTAAAGTGAATTTTTTTTTTTTTTTTGAGTAAAGGTAAAGTGAAGTTATTAGAAAGCTTGTGATTGGAAATCATTGAGTTCGAATCCTATCTAGGTTTGTGAGTGATTGCGCAAGACCAAATTTATCAAAGTTATCTAGGTTTATCGAATTCTATCCAACCACATAAGTTTTGTTTTCGGGTATTCTTTTTCTCAGTTTCTCTAACATTCGTCTTTACCAAGATATAATAGTTCTCATTTTTTGAATCTTTCGTGTAATTCAATCCTCCACATTTTCGTCCGATTAAACGTTATTTTAGTCTCGAAATACTTTATTTATATCGTTAATTTATTAGAGTATATTATTTTGTTTTATATTTCGCGTGTTGAATCAACGAAAATTCATGCTCCCTTTGTCCCAATAAAAGTGACCACATTTTCACTTTTGTTTGTCCCACTATAAGTGGTCCAAACCCAAAATAGAAATGTTTTGGGCTTAATTAAGTCCATTTAATTTGTTTAATTAGGGTTCCTAATTAAAATCTTCTTCTATGCTTTCTATCTAACCCTAGCCGCACTCAACCCTATTCTCACATTTCTCTCTCGCCTCACTTTATCTGCCGCACAAGAAAAAGTAGAGAATCTATGTTTCTCTATCGTGGACTCTGGAATCCTTGAGGTCCGATGTCTCATCAGGTGTCCTTGATGCTGAGCCACTGTCCTCTCCAAAGCTCTGTGGTTGCAACCACTTTTATGTGCAAACCCTAGCCCAAACGAGATATTCATCGTCCGATGTAGTGATGAAGAAGGAGGTGACCTCCGATTCTTGCATCTCTCTTAGCGGCGTCGACCCTCGATTCTTTGAGGTCTGACATCTCCCAGAGCGGCATCCTCGTCCCTCACCCATTGTGCTCTCGATTTCTGTGTGGCGAAAGCATTGCTTTCCCTGATCTGCCTTCAACAACGACAACTGGACATCGTAGTGGCCTGTGGTGGAGAGTAGTGGAAGTTCAAAAAGGGAATGTCAACGAAAAGGCTGGATTTAATATATACTGTGATTAACCTCCGGTTTATTACCTTCCTTTTGGGGAAGACTCTATGCTAAGCCAAGGCGTAGTGCGCTCTCCGTTAAGATTCTTACACGTGTATTTATTAAAACCAGCTACATTTTAAAAAGTAGCATGAGACTGTTTCCGGTTTCGAAACCTTTTCAACCTTTTTTAAGTTTTCCAATTTTCCCAAATACCAAAATCAGTCTTGTCCTTTCAATATTTTGAAGTCCACTCAAAATTAGACACGTCAACCTGCAATCCGTGCATGTATATTTTTATGGGTTTAACGAAAATTTGGTGAATTTAAAATGTTTGGATTGATTTTTTTTTTTTTGTTGTTCTTGTTCTTTGACATAGCTTGTGAGGAAAGTTTTGTGGCGCACCTTCTTTTTAAATCCTTCTACGAAAGTCTTGCTGTACATTACAAACCTCTTGGCGGAGAAATATTTCCAGCTGCGACTAAGGTTAGTTCCAGGCTGAAATAATTATCGTGTGTTGTATTGTTGTAGTATATTTTCCAATTGCGTTAGTAGGTGTATAATTTTTTTTTTCGTTTAGTCTCTTTTCCGTCTATTTATTTTGAATTTATGTTCGAACCTTCGTTTTAAATTTATATGTCAATTTTAACAGTTAATTAATTTTAAAAAATAAAGTATATTTTGTGGAGAGGAATTAGCATAGGTTTGGGAGATCATACGCTTTATGTTGACATTCTTGTTTTATAATTTGTTTTTAGACCCTTTTCGTGAATGTGTGTTAAAATATATTTCGAAACCAGTAGGTTTTTTGGTGCTTTGGCCTTATTATTTTTTTTATTTGTTGCGCAGCAAATTTATTGGTGATATTTCAAAATTCGATGAATTTCGATTTGAACGTTGAGTGTGGAAGTTTCAACGATAATGAGAGCCGTGGCAATGTTAGCTTCCGGGGGAGCGGCAATATTTTCTCGGATGATGAAACTGAGCTATCACGCTGCAATGTTGAATCTGAACTGCATGGCAGTAGTAGAGAAACAGCGAATGATGGAGATGACGCTCTAGAGGAGCAATGTGACTCAACCTAAAACACCTCTAGATTGACTTGCAATAGGACAAGGACACTCTAGCAATGGTAAGTTGACCCAAAGTCATCTCTCAAGGAAGATCTTAAAGGACTTCTAATTGTATCACAAGAAAGCAGTAAAGATTGTCGTTTGAAAGCAGTAAATTAAACTAAAGCTTGTAATTAAACTTAACTTGAAACTTAAACTAAAGAATTATCTAGGCGAAACTAAAATACTTAAGCATAAATAACTTTAAAGTAAAGTAAATTAAAGTAAAATACTTAAAGTAAAATACTTAAGCATAAATAACTTTAAAGTAAAGTAAATTAAAGTAAAATGCTTAAGTAAAATACTTAAGCATAAAATACTTAAACTAAATTAAAGAAAAGGCTACTCGAAATTAAACGCTATCACTACAAGAAAAATAGGTTCTTGTGACGACAATCTTAGTGACGATAAAAATTTTGTCACTACAAACAGCTGTATTGTGACACCAATTTTTATCGTCACAAAATACCGTAACAGTGACAAATTTTATTGTTGTCAATAGTTATTGTCACTATATGATAGTGACGACCATAATTTTATCACTATAAATATTTATGTAGCGACAATAAATGTTGTCGTCACAAAAATGTGTTACTGTGACATAATTTTTTTTTGTCAGTATTTTGCGTCACTATACGTTTGTGACGATCATGCCGTTGTCACTACAAGCATATATGTTGTGAGGCTATTTCTTTTTGTCACAAAAAAATATAATAGTGACAAGTTTTGTTGTTGTCAATATTTTTTGTCACTAAAACTTAGTGACGATCTTATTTGTGTCACTATAACCATATATGTATAGTGACGATCTTATTTATGTTACTATAACCATATATGTATAGTGACGATTATTTATCACGTCACAATAAAATAAATTAGTGATAAAATATATTATTGTCAATATTTATCGTGACTATATCTCAGTGACGATTATGATGTTGTCACTAAACACACATATATATAGTGACAATATTTTCGTCCGACACAAAAACTATATATTAGCGACACATTTTTTTGTTGTCAATATTTTTCGTCACTATATGTTGTGACAAAAAAAATTTTGTCACTCCAAACATCTCTATATTATAATAATATTTTTCGTCACAAATAATAGATAACAATGATAAATTTTATTATCGCTAAGATGTACGTGTCACTATATGTCAGTGACACTTTAAATTTTTCACTATGAACATCTGTATATAATGTTGATTTTTATTATAATATATATGACACTTTAAATTTTTCACTATTAAGATGTATATATAATTAGGTTGATTTTTATTAAAATTTATATAATACATAATTCCAGCTATATATAACATTTATGCATTCGTTAATTTCGTAAGATTATAGAATTTTATACATGTTACCAATCTAAATAAAATGAGTATTCTATATAATGTTATAATCAACTCCAATAATAATATAAAGTCACTGTAATCAGTCCACGTAACAAGACAAATTAAAATTTAAAGTTAATCAGCATCAAAATCATCTTCACTTTCATGTATACTATCTTCTTGAGTGTTACTAGCATCATCTTCATCATCATCACCACCATCTTCTTCTCCTTCTTTTTCTAGATGTTCATCTTCTTCAGTGTGCTCTTTTCTACATGCATGTTTAATATATTTTCTTTAAAAAATATAAAATATGTAGTGATCCGTGCATAGGGCTATAAACGAGTCAAGCTACTTGTGACTTATTCGACATTCGACTCGATTAATGCTTGATCGATCATTTAACGAGCAACTCGTATAGCTAAATGAGTCAAGCTTGAGCATGACGATACTCGATCGTTAGCTCGTGAGCAAACTCGTTAAGTGATTTATCTTAAAAACAAAATTAAGATACTTCATTTGGATTAAGTATCTAATTATAACATAATTTATTTACAAGAAAATTAGTAAATATATTACATTATTGTGAATAAAATAACTTATATTTGAAAAAATAACTAAAATTCTAAATAGAAAATTAAATTTATAAAGCTCAACTGATAATTAAAGCGAGCAGCTCGATTAGCTAAACGATTCAATCTTGAGCAAGACACTATTCGACTGGACTCAACTCGATTACATCCTTATGATCGTGAGGCACGAGAGGACGTACTAGTACAATGGAAAACCATCAAATTATTTTATAGCACCGTTATCTAAACATCACATATTCACTCGTCTTTTTCTCATTCTCTACATATTTTACGCTTTCAATGTGATTTTTCGTAAATAAATGTGAATATGCATCTTAATTGAAATATAATAAAACGACATTTTATAAGTATTTTTTTTAGGCGATCTTTTATAAGTATCATTTTATAAAGATTCAACTTATTAAATAATTTTATATTAATAACAACTAATTCATTTTAATGCCCTAGTTATCCATTTTACCTTTCCAATATCTTTCCATAGTTTTGTAAAATACTATATATTAATGCCCTACTATATTAAATAAAAATAATTTTTTAGTATAAAAAAGGAATGATCTATATTTTAAAATAATGAATTTTATTTATAATTAGTTAAATAATAATTAAGATATAATTTATAAATATAAAACAATTAAAGATTTTAAATAATTAATTTATATTGTATATCATAGTTGTTTTTAAATCATTTAAATATTAAATAAGATAATTTACATTGCATGTATTATATCTTTAAGTGAAATTAAGATTGATGACTTGACTTTGTTTGCAGAGTTCTCCTCTGATGGGTCCATTTCAAACACGCCATCATGTGATCATAGACTTGAATCAGAATTGCATGCGTCAAGGCTCAATCTTCTTGAGGAAATTGAAAAGAGAAAGATTGCAGAGGAAACTTTTCTTTTGATGCACAGTCAGTGGGAGAAAATTAGGATCCTTATGTCTGAAGCTGGACTTACTTTTCCTGCTCCTCCTGCTATTAGTGATGGCATGCAGCTCGAGGATCAGGAAGTGGATAAAATGTCCCAGGAAGTTGTTGCTGCTAAATTTGTTGCTGAAGCAGTTGGAAGGGGTCTAGCACGCGCTGAGGCTGAAGAAACTGCTTCGGCGATCATTGAATTGAAAGACCTGGAGATCCTCCGGCTACGTGATAGATTGCAGTACTATGAAACTGTTAATCATGAAATGTACCAGAGGAAGCTTGTTGGTAAGCTTTCAAAATTATGCTTTGTAGTTTAAGTTACCATTCTGCAATCATATAAGCCTTAAAATCTCCTGCACATAATATACTTCTTGCTATTTTTTTCTTTACATTGGCATGGTCTCATACTATTTGCAGTCTCCTGTTGATTAGTGGATTCTAGTAAATGAAAAAGATGAAAGGGGGGGGGGGGGAAATATAATTATATCATAATTTAATCAATACTTTGTAGATTTCAAGTTTAAAGATCTTTTGATGATACATTGATACGTCTGATTGGATTGAGTACGAAGAATTTTGATGATGCACTGATTTACTTCCTTTTGATCTCTTATAAGCTTAATATGTTTTTTAGTGGTTCGATTTGTTTGTTTGTTTGTCTCCGTGATTCATGTTGACTTGTGTATTTATTTATTTTCAGTTTCTTTCATCTTCTCCTTATTTCTGTTTGTTTTGGTTAAAGAGATAAGGTATTTCACATTTGCAGACTCTTGCTGACCTCATTAGCGATGGAACTATGACGGATCTAGCATGGGCCAAGCTCCCTGAGAGGACATTGAAGTGATCCTATAGTATGTTAATAATCTTTGAAGGATATTCGAATGGATACTAAGAGAAAGATGTTATCCGGAATGAAGGTATATTCGCTATATGCATGTATTGTTTTCTTTTTCATTCTCTTTGATAAGAATATATATTTAAAATGATAAAATTCTTCATTTTATTACAGCAAAAGTTTAATGTTCAATTTGTATATGGTCTTCAAAATACTACTAATTATCATATAAATGTGATCACATCAATTTGTATGATCTTCAAAATTCCAGTATGTATATGTGATTGATTGTTGAGATGATAGTTCAGAAATGAACGTAATCATGCCTTTTCAAAAATTGTCTTTTAATGTTTAGTATTGTTCCTTTGTAGAAAATCAGCAATAGGAATAAAGAGAATATAGATCAAAGTTACAGATGAATCATGCATGCGGAACAAAATCTATTACACAGTTTTGCTACGAAGAGGTACCTTAATTTACATACTTTTATATTTTAAATGCTTTGAAATACTTGTCATATTAACTAACTTATATATTAGCGTGACAATGGAACTGGAGAGGAGCCTAGTCGCACAACTGCATGGAGATTGAGCCATTATAGTAACACGAAAAAGGACTGGATCGATGAGGCCTCAAAGGAAGTTTATGTAAGTGAATAGTTAATTATTGTGTGTATATGTATTTATGGAAATTATAAATACTAATATAATTTAATTGTTTAAGATGAGCTTATGAAGTTGCAAGCTGAAGACATTGAAGATCCTATGTCAGAAGATGAAGCTTTTGTCAAAGTTCTTGGTGAAGAAAAATCGAGCCGACTTCAAGGATGTGGAGATGGATTGAAGCCACCATCCAAAAGAGGAAAGATGATTAATCTTGATTTGCAAAAAGAGAATGAAGAGTTGAAGAAAAAGAATGAAGAGTTGGCCTCTCGATTTGAGTCTTTAGAAGCTTAAATTAACGTGATCATGTATTTACTTGAATAAGCTTCCGCATCAATTTTACAATTCAATTCTGTTGTTCTTATAAATAAACGTGATCACACTGTTTTAAATAAGCTTCTACATCAATTTCATAATTCATTTATTAGAAATAAACGTGGTCACGCCCCGTTTGTTAAAGAAGCTTCTAATATTAAAATAATACATATAATGACGACGTCAAGAGAATTAATGACAAATCATTTATTGTTATTATACTATTATTGTGACTACTTTTGTAATATATTTTTGTTACTGTTCGCTATTTTATTTACACGCCGCAAGTGTACGGGTGCAATTGTATATAGTGGCAAACAAGGTCGAATCCACAGAGACTAATGGTTATCAATTCCTACTCTTAATTATTTTACTCTATCTGGATGAACAAATTTTAAAGGTTTGATTTTGGAAAACAAATTTAAATTGAAATAAAGAAACACTGAAAAGAAATCAAGCTGTGAAAATGCGAAGTAACAGAAGAAAGAAAGTTTCCCAAGGCAAAGGTTTCAACAGATTCTCCTAACCAACACGTTTGATTCAATTAATGAGATAATTCCTAAGGCAATCTCAAAACTAGTCTATACCCACTCCCGTGGCATACAAACCGTTGATTACATGCAAGGCTACCGTCCCCGGATCACACTTCTAACATGTAACTCCTAAAAGTTCCTAGGATTAACGCCCTCACAATTATTAATTCCCTTTAGAATTAGAATAAATGTGTTCTATGTTCTATGTTCGGGTATTAATTATCATCTCCCGATCTCAAATTAAAACCTATGATAATGCTAAATTGGTGATCAAGCAATAAAGCAAGCAATTAAAACAAGAACAAAGAAAGGAATATAAATCTCAATTAATCAAATCAACAGTCAGAAATTTGAATCATGTTTACTCCCTAAACCCTGGGAAAAAGGGATTTAGCCACACATAGACATATGACTAACAAACACAATCTCAATAAAACAAATAAACATTAAACAATGAAAAACCGTAATGAAGTCGAGATTCTTCAGTCTTGCTCTTACTCCGTGTCTCACAGCTCTCAGGAAAAATTCAGAAAATGATAAAAAGGTGTCTGGGATAAGCTAAAAGATGGTATTTATATGCCCTAGGTCGTCTAACTCGAAAATACTCCAAAAATCGCATTTTAGGTGAAAAAGCGGAAAAATTGGGCAGATTCGGCGCCTCGCGCGGGCTCGTCGCGCGGCCGCATGGCTGGCCCGCGCGAGCTCGCGCGGCCTCCTCGCGCGGTCTTCCAGCGGGTTCTGCATCCTCGCGCGGCCGTGGCATGCGGCCGCATGCCCGGACCGCGCGACTTCCCGGTGCCGTCCTCGCGCACGGCCGCGTGTCCTCCGACACACGGACTTCCCGGCGCCCGTTCTTGCTCATCCGATGCCCGATTTTAGCCCCGTTCGTGCCTATGGACTCGTCACTTCGCGTACTCCACTACGCTTCATCCAAAAGTCACAAATCGAGTCCAATAACCTGTAAAAAACACACGAGCACAGACGAGTAGTCTATTCCACACAAATTTAACAATTCAAACCAAAGACACTCAAGAACTCGATGAAAACACCCAAAAACTATGAATAAACGCGACAAAGGAGATGAAAAATGCATGTAGAACAGTTACTAAATAATTAAGATTTTGTGACAACAATTATAGTTATAATAATATATGTCACTAAAATTAACAAGTATAGTGGCGAAACAAACTAATTTTAGTGATGCAATAGATGTGTCACTACAAATTTAATTTTTGTGACAACAATTTTAATTTTTTTGTGACAAATATCAATTGTAACTATATGACAAAAAATTTAGTGACACTTATATTTTTTCGTCTCTATAATTATATATGTATAGTGACGATTATAACATGTGACTAAATGATTACGATTTAATGACAATACACGCGTGCGACTATATGCTGGTTTATATAGTGACAGTTAAAAATATGTCACTAAATGAGAAAATTATAGTGACGACAAATACATTGTGACTATTGGCTGGACAATTTAGTGTCGTTTGTATCATGTCACTAATTTACATCATTATAGTGACAACAATATCATGTCACTGCAAACAGAAACTATTGTGACAAACTTCAAACGTGGCTACAAATTTCAAAATATAGTGACAAAAATAAAACCGTCACAATTTAATCATATTCAGTGGCAACATCATCCGTGACAATAAATAGATTTGCAGTGACAATATTTTGTCGTCATCACTGTAGCTTTTAGCGACGGTTGATATAGCCGCGACTTACCGACGACCACAAAAGTTGTCACTTGGATGCTTTAGTGACGATTTTGGCACATATAGTGACAAAAATTATCGCCACTAAAAGCATTTTTTTTTGTAGTGTATTACGCTAAGAATTTAAATAACTTTAATTAAAAGCTTCTAATCTAATAAACGAAATTGCATAATTGAAATCAAAACATAATTCAAGTAGAAACTAAGAAATAAACGTAATTAATAAATACCAAAACGTCTCGAGAAGCAAATCTGTCACTTGATTACAACTCTAAACGAAGAACTAACTAAAACTGAATTGAAAACTAACTTAGAATGAAAACTAGAAACTAAAGAACTATGAAAAACGAGAATTAAACTAAAGATTGTTTTGATTGCCTAAGGTTGAAGCTATTCTTGGTCCGAAGGCTAAAAGATTATTTCTCATGATGAACATTAAGCCTTATATATAGACTACCGATCAACCCTAAAAACCCTCAAACCGGCCCAGCCAAACTTGGCTTAAAAGATAAACATCAAGGCAGCGTGCGCGCATAGGGGATTGCACTGGATAACTTGCTTAGCAAGTCTTGGCAGCTCTGGCAAGTCATGGAAGCTCTGGCGAGTTATGGCAGAGCTGGAAGTCAGCTCTGTAGACTCTGGAATATTCAGAGCTAGAACTCGGCTATGGAGTTTTGATCAGTTCTAGAACAGTGTTGGCTCTGGCGAGTAAAGTCAACTATGGAGATTTAGCTCTGCACACATGAATGTCAGCTCTGTCAATGGAAGTCTGGAAAGTCCGCTATGTCGAGATTGGTCAGCTCTGTCAAGTTCAGTCAGCTCTGGCTTGGGATTGTTCGCTCTGGCTCTGGCACGGGAAATCCACTCTGACGAATGGACTTCAGCTCTGTCAGCTCTGGACACCACTTTGAGCCCAAAATAGCCATTTCTGATCCAAAAACTCGAACAAAACATTCTTCCTCCTATTATATCAAAATCTCCTACAAAGCATTAAACAAACCCATAAACGCACCAACTTCCAGAATATTTAACTCAAATATAGTACAATAAAACCCCCAAAATAAGAACAATTAAGCATAAATCAACCCCCCACACTTAGTCTTTTGCATGTCCTCAAGCAAAATCAGTATGAATCTAAGGAAGAGAGCGTTTCACAATGATTATTTCCATCCAAACATTCAACAAGTCAATTCAAAATTTTCCAATCAACACATATCTCTCAGATCATGCAAGTAACTTAAAATTTAAGAAGCAACACAACGGTAAAGCAAATAAATTGATCAGACTCAATTCTCCGCTAGAAGTGAATACCCTAATGTGATCGCCTTTATAATCAGTATCTCCAGTTTTCACACTTTTCCTTTCTCACACTTTGGGTGCTTAATCACTTAGATTTCAACAGTTGAGCCATAATTCGTGAAATAAAATCATTTGGATGTAATCCAAAGTCTTCTCACGTGGTTTCCCATGCTCATAGTTAAACTAGCGGAGCAGAGACTCAGAGCTGTCATTTTCAGAGCTGAACCAGATTTTCAGAGCTGGCCAGATGTTTAGAATTGTCAAACATTTCACAGATAAGGATACGATCGTAGGCAATCACAATGACAACACTCCCTCTAGCATCTACCGGACAAATCACGTTTTACTTACTTACAACCGTGTTGCAACAAAACTCATAATTCTTTGCACAAACAAGAGACATATATCAAAAGCAAAATCAAAATAACCACCATTCAATCACAAACCCGAAATTCTCATCAAAAACCATCTCTTCCACACATTCATAAAAATTAGCAAGCATCC